>NC_088982.1:65560725-65860725 GCF_963932015.1 Anas acuta | reverse complement strand
TTTCAGTGAAGAAATTTTTCCTAGTACCAAACCTAAACCTCCCCTGGTGCAGCTCAAGGTCATTTCCTCTTGTTGTATCACTTGGTGCTTGGGAGAAAAGCCAATCGCCACCTTGCTACAAACTCCTTTAAGGTAATTGTAGAGTGTGATAAGGTCTCTCGTGAGCCTCCTTTTCTCCAGGCTATCGCTCCAGCATGAGCAAAACAACAGATCTGTTCATGGATTTGTGACTCAATCTGGCTTTAAAGATGGTTATTTACCTACAACACTGTTAAGTAAGAGTAGGCTTACGCAGGGCTACACAAGTCAGGGTAACACAGGCTTCTGGCACAGGTCCACACAGAGGTCTCATCCAAATGCATAAAATCATATTTATGCAGCCATTCCCACAGACATAAAAAGAAGCTGTTTGCAAAGAAAAGTATTCCTTTACTAAAATAGCTGATGGGCCAGGGATTAAATTTTGTCAGCTTTATGGTAGTTGTTTAGTGTTGGTACTGTGAGAGTTCGGTTTTGGTAGATTCTGTTCTACTAAAGTGGAACCAAACAGCAGTTATTCCAAGGGGCAATATGAGCAGAGCTTGGCAGGTCTGTACTATGTTCTTCCAGAGATCACAAATACACTTAAATGTATTTTACACATGCATTTTGATTTGAGTCTGCTTTGTTTCCCATGCATCCCAGTTTCATAACCTCTTATTTAAATACAAATTCCTAGATTTCTGCATCATAAACCATTAATACACTGTATTATGTATAACACCCTTTAAAACAAAACAAAAGAAAAAACACCAATAGGTTGAGGTAACAGCTGTAAACTAGTATGTTTCCACCATACACTATATGGTCACAATAACATGGCTCTGGTGTAAAGGAACAGAGAAAGATATTCCTGTTCCCCTTTTTAAATGCAGTAATACAAGAATTTAAGATGCTCTGGAGCATCATTTTAGAAGTTGGAACCACAAAGAAACTTCATGTCCACTGGTCTGCAGGAGGAGGGTGGGGAGAAGTTTGCAGCAGCTTGCATTAGCAATGCAGAGATTCTCCAGCAGAAACAGCCTACTTTGCATGCTAAAAGCAAAGCGCAGGATAGCAAACAACCTGGAATTTATGCAGCTAAAAGCCAAAAGCCAAAAAGCCTTGAGGAAGTTTTATAATCACAACCTTATCAACTGACAGACACGATTTTATGAGAAATATCTGTGTAGGTGTGTATGGTTTCCAAAGAGAAAATAATGCAAGCCATTAAATATACTCCAGAAGAACTATACTATGCAGTTTGCAGAAAGCAGGTAATTTTAAAACAAAATACTAATATAGTGAGTTGAGTTTCAAATAAGGTAATCTAATTTCTTCTCTCCTACATACATGAAAAAAATATTATAACTAGAAATATGCATACAAGTCTGACATTGTACTATAATGAGATATTAAATAATCAGTTATATTTTAGTATTCATTTTGTTGTAAGCATGTAAAAATAAGTACCAGTGTACAAGAGCTTTTCTATGCATGAAGCTTATGAAAAAACAGTAAGATCTCTGCCTGTACATTGGCAGCAAAACTGGGGAACAAAAGACATTTTAAATTGTTTACCTGTTTTAGGAAGCACACAAAGTTTGATGCTGGGGAAAAAAAAAAAGTGCACATCTTACATACTTAAAGGACAACATTAGACATTTATCTCATGAAAGTAATGTATTTTTTATCTCAAGTACATTCTAAGCTTTTTTTTTTTTTTTTTTTTTTTTAATTAAATTCATCTCTTCACTTCCAGGAGGTTGGTTGAATTTCTGTTGTTAATGAGCAGATGCAATATTTATTTAAAAAAAAAAAAAAAAGTTTTAACTGTGTTCAACTATGTTATCTTTCCTCTGCATTGAAACAAATGATCTAACCCTTAGCTACACAGCAGCTGGGATTTACTTTTCTAAACAGAAATTTTATGCTGGCAGCATCAGTTCTGCTTCATTTGTGATAGACCCTCAGATTTTTTGTGTGTGTGTGAAAACAAATAGAAAGGGAACACCTGGTAGCTGTCATGTCAAAATCATGTATTTCAGCCTATGGCACCCTCCATACCTAGGGACTTCTTGCATAATGAAATGATAACTCTTCAGTTCTAGCCTTCTACCTCAAGAGCTTTGTTATAGAGACTGTTGCTCATAATTTACATAAATTCTAGGCAATTATTTCACCACTGTTATATTCTGGGATTTTCATCCAGTAACAAGTGCAAAAATAATAATAAAAAAAATCATTCTATTGAGCCAGATGTTTGCAAATCTTGAAAAACTTTGTTTCATCTCTTAATTTTTCTGTTTACAAAGCTTTCAAAAACTATTTTAGAACATATTACTACCTATAACTTATTGCTTCACAAAATTCTTCCCACCCCAAAAATAAATAAATAAATAAATAAATGAAAGATTCTCCTGGTCAACAAATGCAAGTGAATTTCCCCAGAATTAGACCACCACAAGTGCACAAGTGAGTGATGTTCAAGAGTTCAACAGTATGCCTCATGTTAGTCTCTTCATTTCCTGGATTCTCAATCTTATGATTTTACTCTTCATTTTCCTCCTTTTGTTATTCCACCCAGGATACATTTACTTTAGCAACCTAGAGAGTTCCTCTTCATTTCAGTGTTCTCTGATATATCACCAGCACATTCCCTCCAGTGCTTTCTTGATCTGATGTTAATGCTACATAACAGAATAAATGTATCTGCACTTCCCTCCTCGCTCCAGTATGTATGACTTTCTTAATCCAAAATGCAATACACAATATGAAATACTGCTTCTCCTAACTCATTTCTCAGTACTATAACCACTCTCCCTCCTCAAAATATCTCTTCAGGCACAAAAGCAACACTTACCTGACTCCCTGGCAAACAGTCAGGCGATTATTTAACTGTCCTTATTATTCTGTATTATTTTACCAGAAGTAATTAAAAACAAACAAAACCTCTACCAACCCTTAAGTGAACTACTCAACGTTATTGCATAAACACTGAGAATAAATAAATCAATAAAATCTTCCATTCAGAAGATGAAAAATTTGGCTACTGTTCTTCACCTGTGCAGAATCTCACATTGAGACTACGCTTTGGGTTATACTGTGCATACAGAAAAATAAAGCTAACCATAAGAGGATGAAGTGAAACTTCCTTCCTTCACCATTACTGCACAGAATTAATCATTTATTTCAAGCGTTAAATGTTTAAAGGCCAAAAACATATTCCTTTCTCACTTGTTTAGACACTGCCTCCAAGGAACCTTATTTTACACCATTAATAAATCAGAAACCCTACTTGGGTTGGGGTACCAACAAGTAGGATTTGTATCCTTTCACATACAAATGGTTTTGACATTTTCTCCTGATCTAAGTACAACACCCAGGTGCAGACAGATGGAGAAAACTTGCGTTTTGTAAAGTGTTTTGTTGTCTGTATCACCCTGTAATGTGTTTTCTGAGGAAAGCCAATATAGCAGAACTACGAAAGGGTTTCTTCCCATCACCACAAGATCACAAACACATGGCAAACGATCAGTCTTTACTGAACAGGCTGCTTTGACTTAATTAATTATTAATCAAACATCCTCCAGAATTGCTTCATATCAATGCTATTTTTAAGTAGCAAAACTTCCTGTGGCAGAGTGGTACAAGAGATGGTGTTTGGTTAAATTATGGAAACATTTTAATTTAAAACAAAAAAGAAATGTATAGAGTGCAACATTCTACACTAAAAATACCCATGGCTCATGAATAGATACACGATCTGACATGAGATTTATCTGCACATTTGAAGATTGAGTAACACAGATGGGATTATCCTCGTCTGCACAGTTAACTCTGAATTAAGGGAAAAAAACAACTACTATTATTTTTGTTTTATTTGGAATGTTTTCTGACATGTGCCAGTCATTATTTACTTTGGCACAATGTAACTTGCATTTTTAACAAGCTAAAAAAAAAAGGAACATCAATTAGAAAGGATATAGTCATGCTATGCATAGTCATTCACAAGAAGTTTAAGTGCATGTCAGCGAAGAAAATCAAAGCAAGCATGGAAGTCACTAGATTTATAGTAGCATAATCTTTCACAGACAGCTAAACATGTCTTTTTCCACACTTTTTTAAAGCTGTCTGTGTTCTTTAGGTGTGACTCACTGCCAGTCTCATTAGTTTTTTTTTTTTTTTTTTTTTTTTTTTGTTGTTTGTTTGTTTTTTTGGTAAGAATTCAGTTTCCTCCACCAGATTAAGCTAACTTTATGTAACTTTCATTAAGCATCCTTTACATGATCTTTACATGATTATGAAAGACTAGTTTGATTATA
Organism: Anas acuta; assembly: GCF_963932015.1. Lineage (NCBI taxonomy): Eukaryota > Metazoa > Chordata > Aves > Anseriformes > Anatidae > Anas > Anas acuta. Next base: position 65,856,382 of record NC_088982.1, on the reverse strand, counting down.
GGACGAAAAACAGCAAACATCACACAACGTGTAAGCTAGAGATAAGAATTTATAAGAAATGAAGCCTACTGTAACCTCTTCATCTGTCACTGATCTCGGATGACTATTTTCTCTCTGCCACTATTTAGACACTTGTAACAAAATTTGTCTGTTCCATATTAACTTTTTTTTTCAACTAACTCTTAGTTCTGGAAATCCCTTCCATGTTTTGCTTCACAATACAAGTGAAGCACTTGTATTCAAGTGTAACACATGCTTCATTTTTACAAGTGATTTCCTCTCCAGGGTAAATAAAATCCCCAAATTGACAACATATGTTAAAAATACTGGTTAAAAAATATAAATGCATCAAATCTTTTCCCCAGCTAAAAGTATCATCAAATTGGATTAGGAAAGAACATGTTAAGTCACCGAAATCAATACTTTAATACTTCTCTGAACTGTGATACCTTGGTTATAAACTTTGGAGAGCAGCAACTACCTCTGTTTTTTTGTACTTTCCTTTACATAAATTAATGAAGCATTAATTCAATCCAATAACATGCCACATAATTTATCATGTAAATATATTATTAATTAATCAAAATAAATGAAAATAATTAGATGGCAGCTATCATGCATATGTATTTTAGGCTTTAGTCCTCAAATGGGGATGAATAAAAAGCAAAAGTGTAATGTGGTTTGCAAATAACAGTGTTTATACAACAGTTTACATTGCCATCTTCAAAACAGAACTACTTTGAATTGCTAGCTTATGAAGAGCTAGCTTTCCTTCTTACCCTGTTGTAAAAAATCTTGAATAATAATAATGTTTCCTAGCTTACAACTAGTATACATTAATTAATTTTGAAACAGGTCTGAAACGAAAGAATTGACTATTTTACTGCCTACACTTCCATTTTCAACTTTGCATGATGGAGTCCTTTATAAACACACAGTGTTTGTGATGCAAGGAATATGTGTGTGCTTATGGACAAAATTCCTTGCAGATACACCTCCCTTCCAATAGGACAGATGCATGCATGAAAGCATGCCCTGAACAGAAACAAGCTGAAAACGGATGATAGACCAAATATGAGCAAGAAGGACGGAAAGGTTGGAAAGTCTCTTGAAAAGAAAGAAAATTCCTTCACATCCCATCAAGTGAAAGACAGTTTTATGGATCTTCACAGTCTCCTGTCCTTGTTCTTCCCTTACAGTCAGCAATTGAACATTAGCTGGCAGAGGCTGGCACTGACAGAGCAATGCAGAGATTTATATCTGACCTCCTGCTCTTCAGTTCTTTTCCCTCTTCATAGTTTTAATCAGCAGCCCCCATGCTCACAAATTTTTCAAAAATCAGTCCTTCTCCATCTCCATTGCCTGTACATTATTTTCCCATCTTTACAGCTCAAGCATAAATATCATAAACATTCTGCCACCCAAAAACCACACGGAACCATACCAACTTTGCACTATGGGTGAGAAGGAGCACTGAGGGTTTTAATCTGCTAACACAGTGTGATCTGAAGCAAAATGAATATGGAGAAACTGAAGGGAAAGAATAAGTAGCTAATTCCATTTTATCAATAATTTCTGTATTAAACAAGTAATGCAAAAAATGCTCAGCCTTCCCACAAAGCTTATGAATCAGCTGGTCATTTCTGTTGGTTGCTGGCATACTAGTCAAGTAATGAGCTCTCCCTGCTTTAAAAAACATTGTATTATTATTATTATTTTCTGATTTACAGTAATTGTAAAGTAAGCCTTGCTCTTAGTTACTGTGGTGTCTGGATCTTTAACTTCTACCTACAGCTAATAACCATTTCTATCACATTAACAATGTGTATTAAAGACTCTTAGATGCTTAAATGGTTTGTTGTAATACTTTAAAAGCATTTGTCCTAGACCAAACTCCATCTTACCAGAGCTAATAACATCATTTTCAAGTCTTTTGAAAGACAATGCACATCACATTCACCAAGATCAGAGACTACTGTCTTTATTTTCTATGCACAGAGAACTGTTGATTTGCATGAAGGAAAAAAAAATATTTTACACTATTATACTTATATTATATAATTATAATATAATCTATTATTATACACTATTAATATTATACCAAATGTGGCTTCTGTAGTGGAAATAATTTAAATAAATAACTGCCATCTATAAACCGTGTTTGTGTGTGGTAAATTTTGTATAAGATATTTCATAGTTGCTACAGTTGTAGTTCATTCCCAACCCTTCTCTAATGGTAATTTTGTATTTCATTCTGTTTTATTCTTTGAAATCAATTCATGAAATGGGCTGAAACATAACGAAATAAAGACCCCTTTCCAATAACACACTGAAGGAATGCTACTTTGATAAATTTTTGTTCTTGACACATCACTGAAAGCATATTTAACAATACAATGAAAGGACAGATTTGGACATATAATTATAGGGATGATGATGATTGTCATTATCATTATCCCTATTATTATAAAAGGGAGAGATCTCTGGATGCAAGATGCATCTGTTTCTTACTGTATATCACAGGAGGCTTGGTAGTCCCATAGGAGGTGATGTTGAGAATTGCAACAAGACCTTGGTTTTGATGGATGTACTGTGGTGACAAACCTAGGCCACCCCTCCCTAAGGAAAAGATGTGACAAGAAAATCATGGAAACAACAACAATACTGGAAAGGGGCCCTGAGCAGGATTCAGGTTCATACAGGCTGGACTCCGGCTACAAGCCGAACACACATATGAACACATTTTCCAAGAAATTAAAATAAATATCTTCTATTTTCATCATTACTGCCCAATAAACTCTACTTTTTATTACATACAGCTTCTAGCTAAATGGTGTGCAAAAACATGGCTTCTCACTTGAAATAGGAGAGCTTAAATCTGTTTAATAGCCTTTAAAACTTTATGATAGGTATTAACTTAGAAAGTACTTACAAAGTTTTAAAATTCTGACAAAGTCAGATATAACTGAAGCACAACTTAAAAAATTGACCAGTCATTATATTTGTTGCTGTTTTTTTAATGACTGGAATTTTTTTAAAAAGTCATATATAAAATTTTCAGCACTGTACACCCAGGCTAACATTCTAGCAGTGTTTTACACATACATATTGCAAGTCTTCTTGGACTGTAAGGCCGAGAGGACACAGTGGTTATACAGTGAGCATGTAAACACCTATTACTGTCTCAAACGTGCAGTGAGAAAAGCATTTCTAATTCATTAAATTTCTTTATTGATAAATACCAAATAATAATACCGAATAATACAACAACAACAAAAAATAATAATACAAACAAACAAATAAATAAAAACAATTCAGCCTGGAGAAGAGGAGGCTCAGGGGCAACCTTATCGCACTCTGCAGGTACCTTAAAGGAGGCTGTAGCGAGGTGGGGGTTGGTCTATTCTTCCACGTGCCTGGTGACAGGACGAGGGGGAATGGGCTAAAGTTGTGCCGGGGAGGTTTAGGTTGAATGTTAGGAAGAACTTCTTTACCAAAATGGTTGTTAGGCATTGGAATGGGCTGCCCAGGGAAGTGGTGGAGTCACCATCCCTGGAAGTCTTTCAAAGATGTTTAGATGTAGAGCTTAGGGATATGGTTTAGTGGGGACTGTTAGCGTTTGGTCAGAGGTTGGACTTGATGATCTTGAAGGTCTCTTCCAACCTAGACAATTCTGTGATTCTGTTAATCTACTGTTGGTGCAAATCTACAAGCTATGGTCAAAGCTACATATTTCAACTCCAACTACGTTTTGTGGACAGAAGTTCACAATATGAAATTAAAAGGTAAAAAAAAATGCAGTGCATGAAAGAAAGTGAAATACAGATCTTTTCCCTTCTTTGGGTAGTACACCTTGATTAATTGTCAAATAAAGTAAATGGGACAGCAGATGCTTCTCTCTTAGGAGCTGAGTAACATTTTAAAGTATTTTGGCTACATCCCTAGCTCTGCTATAAATTTCCCCTCTTGTCGTAGGACGGATAGTCTAGCATCTAGCATCCAACTCAACAAAACTCCAAAGACTACCGGTGCTTCTGTTTGACTTTTGTTTCTAGTACATTAACAAAGCTTACAAATATTAAATAAGTCATTGAATTACAGTCTCTGTTTATCTGAGACTTCTCCTACCTCTATGGGCTTCTTATGGACCTTCCTTAATGAGCAAGAATATGTGTATGCTCTCAACTCTTTTAAGTTTTTGTTAATACATAACTAAATAATCAAATACCTTCGAGAAATAAATATATTTAAAATGTATCTACAAGAGGGAGAAATAGTTAACAATTACAACTATAGTAAGATGCAGCTGCTAAAAACAGCAGAAAAGGGAAATACTTTAAATAAATAAATAAAGGATTTATGCATAGATGCAGGACGGAGGGTACCTACTTGTTTACATGACTTAGATTTATTCAGGGGCAAAAAAGGTGCAACAAATTTTGGGAACTTTATTGGTAACATGTACCATACTTACAGAGAAAATAAGCTTTTGAGTGAGGTTCTTCAGCTTCCTGTATTTTCTTAGGTAAATAGGTAAATACTTGGTTTATTACTGTTAAGACGGGAAAAAAAAAAAAAAGCTAATGCCACAGACTCAAGAAATAATTGCACATGACTGTTTTATCTGCTAAAACAACAGCTCACTTGTCTATTATGGTAATTCATTGGCATGTAATCTCTTTATGCATAAAATAAAAAATAGAGTAGTTTAGGCTATTGAGTCTTATCAATTGAATTTTTTGAGTTAATGGGAAAAATAAAGAGCTTAAAATGTACACTAATGTAAATATAATTTATAAATATATAAAGCCTTTGTAGAGATGGTCAGGAAACTTATGTGCTTTTTTTTTTTTTTCCTAGTATTACTTTGAGTCAATACAAAAAACAACACTGTCTTTATTAATGGTACATTTAAACAGGATAAATTGGGATAAATTTGGATTTTTTTTTAATTGTTTTCTACCTAGGTGCTTCTAAAATGTTTAATTTTCATGAGTCACTTAAAAAGATGTAAAAACTCTGAATTACTGATGCTCTTTTTTTATTTATTACTTTCAATAAGCAATACAATCAAACTGGTAAATCATGTCAGAAAGCTTAATGACAAAATTAAACTAACATGGCTTGAGAGTATCACTAGATGAGTCACAACCAATGACAAACCGTAAATAATAGTGATCATAATAGAATTTCATCCTGTGTTGATGAGAAGCCAATTCTAGCAGTGTCTGGAAGAATGTTAAAATTTCAGCAGAGTTCTAAAAGTAGTCTTAAATTGAAGAAATCATTAATTAAACCTGCAAAAGATGCAATATGTGGGAAGACAGCTAAGTGCTAGATAGATGAAATCTATCATCAGCTAATGAAGCTTCAATAAAAATTCTGATATTGGGCTATGCTCTTGACTAGGATTCTCCTAGTATTTCCTTTAAGGAATGAGCAGAGATTCAATCCACAGACCCAATGCCAACAAATGAGCCAAAATTGCTCTTTCATATGGTTAATCTTTCTTATTTAAATATTTGTTTTTGTTATTTACAGAAAACTAGTTACTGGAATTAGGTAAACAAATTACTGCAAGAGGGAAAATAATTCTAACAATAATTTCTAAATATCTGTTGTCTGTTTATGGTGGAGTTTCACTGTCATGAAAGTAACAGCATATAACATTTCTTAGCTTTTATTTTATGTTAATGTTTCTTTCTCTTTTATGGTGCAAGTCTGATTTTATAGGACATTACCATCCTGTGTTTCAAGAATAGCAACCAGATCTTCACCAATCCCCCACAGTGCCTCACATAAAGCTGCATATTTCATCCTATCTTACTTGCCATTCATGCCCACCCACATGAGACACATTACTCCAAAGATTATAGCATTGCTATTCTGATGATACCTAGATTTATTTCTCCATTAAATATTAATGATGCAGTATCCTGGCATAAATTTAGAGTGCATTTTTAGATGTACTAACCTGAAGGTAGCTATGAAATGGATCTATTTTTTTTGCAATACAAATTTCATACTGTCAATATACAGTTAACTGCTACTATTTTATCTTGTCATTTCAAATAATTATCCCCTGCCCCCCCCCAAATTTCTATTTGTATTTTTAGATAATTCTAGTAACCCTGTAAATCAGCAGAAAAAAAGTAACTGAAAATACTTTAAAGAAATTAATACTTCTGTAGCAAGTACACAGAAATGAGTTGTGTACAGTTAGTTATGTTGAGGCTAGTACTCATGTTGTCACACTAATTCTTTCTTATCTTTCAATAACATAACTGGACTTTTGATGGGCACTTTCATAAGATGGCAATTCTTTATCAAAAATAATAATAATAAAAAAAAACTTTTGCAGAAGACAATTTTAGCAATTAAATTAAAATTGAAACCTCAGACTCAATCAGCTACCCAAAGGACTAACTAGTACATTACTTACCAGTCCTCTACCATTGAGCACAGCAGGAGAGACACAAGATACGTAAAAGCAGCACAAGCTGGTTTTGGATATATTAATTTCTAGCACTTTCAATAGGGGACACTTATTAAGATAATTCCTGTTATCTATCATTCAGCACATCTCTCTCAATTTAGCAACCTGCTGCCTCAGCAAAATATTTTGCTGGCAGCTCACAGGCTCACATTCTCAATGTAGCTCATGCTCTCCACCATCTGATCAGTATCAATCTGAAAAAATAGAGGTCATTGCAAAGCAAACAGTAAACAATGAAAAAAAAAGCAAAGAAAAGGAAATATGAAAAATGCCTTACACAGCATTTTAATTTATATATATATATATTTTTATGTCCCAAAAATATTGATGCAGAGGTCAGCTTTGGAGTCACTGCATTTCCTGATGAAACAGGACGTTTCTTTTTGTATGCTACTATTAATACATGTATATACACTTAATATACACTTAATGTAAAGTTACGTTTCTCATTATACTGTCTGTTACATTAAGATATGCACTACAACAAATATTTGTTTGAAACACACAGATGTAAGTATTTTTCTTTCTGATAGGAAACCATGTTTTCCTTGGAATTAAATCCTCTTCTGATCTCTATACGATGTCTTCTTGAAAGGAACAAGGCAATAAGAAGTGCACGCAGGCTTTAGGTTTACAGTGCTTCTATTTGACTGGTGCAATAGTAGTATAAACTAGTCAGGGAAGCTGTGATCTGAGTTGGGCATGTCTGAAGATAATGAATCCTTCTACACTTCAAAAGGAAAAAAGGAAACCCCAAATAACCCCACAAAACAGCCAGATGGCTCACTTAGAAAATTAAAGGAAGCATCTTGATATCTTTACAAGGTAACCCAAAATAGCGTCTATCTGCAACCAGAAAGTACTCAATTGACACACAATGCCAACTGATACTTTACAAAAACAAAATGGTACAGCCTTAAATCAAATTCAAAAGGACCAGAATGTAAAAGTGCAATCCAATGGACTGATCATACAAAAATACAGCAGAACTCACTGGTACAAGTCCTGTCTTTTTGAGATGTATTTCTCTATTTTGAGTTATTTTTCTCTATTTTTTTCCTTAAAGCCTGATACATTAGCTCAACCTTGCTATGTAGTAGTAGGTTATGTCAATCCAGAAGGAAAATGAGACATAGTACATACCAAGAATTATTAGTTTGGAAACATCTTAAGGCTCATATTGTAAGTTGCTGTCCAGCTGCTCCATATTTTGTGGTGCTTTAATCAAAATAACAGTTTAAATAGGTAATTTTAAAACCCTTAGATGCTAACAACAATCTGATTAGCTAATGGCTTTCATGTTTGTACTGGGTCTGGCTGGGATGGAGTTAACTTTCCCTGCAGCAGCCCATACAGTGCTGTGCTTTGCATTTGGAGCTAGAACAGCACTGGTATTACACCAGTGTTGTGTCTGCTGCTGAGCAGTGCTGGCACAGCATCACGATGTGATTTTTTTATTTTTTTTAAAGGAAAAGAAAAAAGGACAGAGTTGTCTTTCAGTTTACTCTTCTAGAAATATTACTAAATTTAATAAAAGCCTTCTCACATGCAAAGTTTGCTTTTTAGTAGACCACTTCTGGCAGCGGTCATTCCACTAACCCCCCCCAGAGCCAGCAGGCTGGGGATGGGCAAGAGGTGAGGAAGGAACATCACCAGGGCAGCTGACCTAAACCAACCAAAGGGATATTCCATACCATGTGATGTCACACTCAGCAATAAAAGGTGGAAAAAGGAAGAAGAGATGAGGGGTGGGCTCTCGTGAAAACGTCTGTCCTCCCAAACACCTGCTATGCACGTTGAGGCCCTGCCTCAAGGATGTGGTCAAGCATTGCTCGTTGGTGGGAAGTAGCGAGTAATTTCTTTTCTCTACACTTTCACACAGCCTTTGCTTGTTTGTTTTTTGTTTGTTTTTCCCTCTCCCCCTTTCCTTTTTTCCTTTAGTTAAATTATTTGATTAATAATAATTTTCCCTTAATAATTATTTTTCCTTAAATTAAATTATCCTTATCTCAACTCATGACTTGTTTCTTTCCTTTTCTTCTTCCCCTCCTCTTTTGAGGAGCAGGAGTGAGAGAGTGGTTGTGGTAGAGTTCAGCTGCCTAGCAAGGTAAAACCACCACAGTATTATAAACACTTCTTTTTATGTAAAATATGGACATCCAGCCATTGCACTTTTTACCTCTACTGAACATATATAAACCAATAATGCAGCATCACAAATTTTATGCAAATAACAAAAGCTGGTACCATTTTCTAATAAAGAATAAATCTTGACATTCAAAAAATTCAAAGCACTTCAGAAAATGGCAAATGAGGAAACTGAGGTACAAAAGGAAAAATAGCATATGTGAGATCATGCAGCAGCAGCACCATAAAGTCGGAAAACAGTTTTCCTTCCAACAAATTCAAAAGCTTTGGTGCTAAACAATGCTTGTGAGACAAATGCAAGTACAAAAAGGTAAAGGGAATGCCAGAATAATTCTCAATACACCAAGTGACATTACAGCTACATATACAGAATAAGATGGCAATGACAATGAGAAAGCAAAAATACCAGTATTAAGATATCACTGATATATTGCTCCCTTCAGTGTCATAAGATTTATGACAGCATTTTATCTTCAACAAGTACCTAATTAACATGTAGAACTACTTCTACATTTTTCCAAAAGCTATAAAATGATTTGGGTAGTAATTCTGTGAAGACAGTAAAATGAAAATGTGCATATACATGATGTTTTGGTAATAGGACTTACAAAGTAGGCATGGACTATTTCTTTTTGTATATGCTAATACAGACTTCTGTATCTTTTTGAGATGAAGTGAAATGCTCTTTATCAGACTGAGCTTCAATTGTACTATCCCAGTAAGTGTTTCTCCTCCTTCTAATCATGTTGTACATAGCTTTATTTTTTTTTTACTTTATTTTTTGTTAGTTTGTTGTTTGTTTTTTAATGGATAGTGGTGTGCAAGGATTGTTTTTAAGCATTAAATTTATCAGAGAATAACTTTTAATGTTTGCATGTCTTTGAAATATCAAGCCATCATGCTGTACCTTCTAGAGCTGTCCAAAACCAGACAAACTGGTCCAAAAACAGACAAGTAATCTTCCTGAAGGTATTTACATAATTTACTACATCGTCATCAAGAATGTGGGACATTAATTGCTCGTGTGTCAACTGCTCACCATTTGTAGCATGGCTCTCTAGGAACAAGCAACTTGCAACATTTTCTGTCAAAGCAGATCTGTAGCAGCACGAGACAAATTCTCTGACCAAACTAGGTATACCAACAGGTTTCTCCAAGACGTGCCACAGATGAAAGAATTCTGCTTATGATTAACCACCTGGAAAACTTCACATTAGAAGTGTTTAGAATTTGATACAAGATGAAGGTCCCAATCCCTTCACAGAATCATTAGTGCTCACCTGAGCTCAGGTGGCCTAGTGAGATGAATAACCTTACTACAACATCAGACAAATCCTATACACAGAACAAGGGAGAAGGTATAACCTGTTTTTAACAAATCTATTTGATAAAAATGTCAAAGTAGTAACCACAACCACCACATGTCTTGTCTCAATCAAGAGCTTGTAACATACAGGTAATAATAACTAATTTAGAGAGCAATACACAATATTCTCTAAGAATCATTTTATACATTGCAACTCCACTGCATAGATTACTTGGCAAACATCGATGGACCAGGTGTTCAAAAATCTTGTACCAGGCTAGACAAACTTGGGAAGGAGACATCAGTTTCTCAATGTTTCTCCACTGGGACCTATCTCCACCTGTCTCTTGTGTGTGCAAGTCATACACACAGAAGTTGGATATGAATACTTCAATCTGTATTTCTCTTTTCACCACCTCTTCCTTATATCTTAAATGTTTTTCATGGCTTTAGGTTACTGTAGGTTAGTTTATTTAAGGTTACTTTAGGTTACAGCCAAAGCTAAACTTGCATAGCACACCAACACTAAATTTATGTGCCTTGTGCTAGTCACCTGTGAAAACATGATGAAATTCCTGTACTCTCCAAGAGTCATAGAAGCAAATGGAAGCAGAGATAAATATATTTACCACTGAATCTTCTAAAGGTCTTCCAGCTTATTAAGATAACATGGTATTGGTTGTTCACTTTGAGCACTCAGGATGCATCAACTGAAAAGATGCATCTTTTCATCTACTGTCACCTGAAGTAACAGCAGAAGGTTACGTCATGCATTTATCTACCTATACTTAGAAAAATGAGGCTTCAGTATATTCTCTTTTATGGAAATCCTCAACACACCATGACATTTCATTAAAGAGTCCATATCACCTTGTTAAGTCACCTCTTAGCTGAAACTATGCTGTCATCATGAATTGTATACTACAAAGAAGAATTAAAAAAAGAAAAAAAGAAAAAAGAAAAAAGTGAGGTATATACGTAACAAGGAGATCCAAACCTTGAATCTGCCAGTACTATGATTTAAAAAAAAAAAAAAAGAAAAAAGTGAGGTATATATGTAACAAGGAGATCCAAACCTTGAATCTGCCAGTACTATAACAGCCACACCAGGTTGTTAGGAAACTAAAATAAAAAATCCCTTACGGTAACTGTAAGTAACACTTTCCAAACGTTTTTAAACTTTCCTCTTGCACCATAATGACCAGGATATGGTATCTTACACCCTGGCATATCAAAGGCTAAGGCTGACGCTATGTCCATAGAAGACTTCAGATCCATTTAGAGATACTCTTTAAATTCAACAGTGATGCTGATATCTGTGTTATTGACATACAAAACACCTTGATTAACCAATTCCCAACAGAGAAAGCCAGATATTACTGTCACTTACAGGCATAAAAAATATTTGCAAGTTGTATTTATGCATTAATCCTTTCTTCCCACATTTATTAAACCATCATCCCATAAGATCTAGTAACAGTTGACTGAATAGCTGTCAACAAAAGAGAGAAATGAACATTTGGAGCTAACATACTACATAAACATCTCACTCCTATACTTATGGGTTTGCAGGATGTTAGATTAAGGATGGAGCTCCAAGACACTTCAGTTGAGTTTAGGGAATAAATTTAATGATGGGTGCTTCTGAAAATATTAAGATAAATTTGTCTGAATTAAATATTGATGAGTAGATGCATCTATCTTTTGCCAGTCTTCCACTAATAGCAATGAGTTTTCCTAGAAAACATTAAACTACCTCTTTCAATAGCTTCAGGGTTTCAGCACTATGGTACATATAGTAACTGAACTATTTTTAATAATCCAGTTAAAAACACAGTTCACAAAATTAGTAGTGCTGCTTCATTTCTAAAAGCAAGTCTATCAACTAACTACAATGTGCAACTCTGAGGTTGATTATTTAAGGATTTAAGACATTAGGCAGTGTCATGGTTTTTATTTATTTATGGCTGGGATAAGAGTTAATTTTCTTCATAGGGGCTTGTATGGTGCTGTATTTTGGATTTTTTAAGAGAACAGTGGTGACAAACCGATGTCTTTAGTTGTTGCAGAGAAGTTGCTTACACAAAGACTTTCCTACTTCTGATGCTGTTTTGCCAGTAAGGAGGCTGAAGGGTGCACAAGAAGCTAGGAGGGGACACAGCCAGAATAGCTGACCCAGACTCACCAAAGAGATATTCCACACCATATGACATCGTGCTTAGCAATAAAAGCTGAGGTAAAGAAGGAGAAAGAGGGAAATGTTTGAAGTGATGGCATTTGTCTTCCCAAGAAACTGTTAGGTGTAATGAGCCCTGCTTTCCTGAAAGAAACATCTGCGTGACAATGGGAAGTAGTGAATGAATTCCATGTTCTGCTTTGTTCCCTCCCCACCCCACCCACCCTGCTTCCTTTGAAGTTTCACAGATTGATTTATCTCTGGTCTTGAAATGCATTCCCCAAAACACTGCAGCACACTCGGGAGATCATACCAGTATTAAATGGATAATAAGGATTACTTTGTGTTCTTTGCCAATAAACTTCTGATTCACCTGTGTGTATATATATATACAAACTAAGGTGATTTCTTACTGAAATTAATCCAGTACATACAGCCATCACATCACGATTGTATCTGAACTTTCAAAAGGAGCAAGAAATAATGGAAAATGTAGGGAGTGGAAAATGTAGCAATCCAGGTTCTGGCAATAATTCCCTCCCTGCAGATAACTCATATTGCCACTACAATAATTCTGCTTTCTTAAGGCCTTGAAAAAGATGAAGCATTTAAATGTGACATTCAAGGGATTATGGGAACTCTAGTGAATATCCCAAATGAGGACATATACAGGGAGACTCAAACCAGACTCAAATCACCTCACCAGTGATTGTTTCTGGCTCTCTTAAGGCCCTGGCAGACATTACTACATACATTACCATTAGATCACATCTTGTGAACAGTTTTGGAAGTTTAACAGCAACATTATTTTAAGAAAAACATTACACAAATTACATTGCTTAAACTTTTAAAATAAAGGATAAATAAGGACCTAATGAAGAGCTGTAATTTGTTTAAATTAGATGCCAGTGAAATGGATGGTGTTGTATTTAACATATGATACATTTTGATTTTGAAGATCTTTTTCCAGAAAGCCTTTAAACAGACAAACATACACTAATTTTAGGGTAATAATTGTTCAGTACCTAAAATCATATTTCCACATATGAATAGGAATAAATTAATATAAGAATAAATACGAATGAATAATAATGTCCTGGGCTGTTTCCAAGCTAGGACTTTGAGGAAATTATATTTTATATGTGAGGTAGGCAACTGCACAGAAAAAAATGCAGAAACTTCAGTGATACAACAGTACCACAATATGTGAGGTTGGATTAACATGCTTTCAGTAGACCTGAAGAATTAATATCAGGTGAAGAAGCAAAGGGCTTAATTTCACAGAACATGAAATGAGGGAAGAAACAGCCTATGGAAAGTAAAAAGGTGTAGCTAGTAATAGCTACTAATGAAAACTTGCAAGCAGTGGATCGGTTCAAGTTTTCTGAAGTAAATGCTATTTAAAAAATGCAATTATTTTGTCAGTATAGTTGTGACAATGTGCCTTTTAAGAAGTAATCTGTTAAAACCAGAATTACCTTGTAATTCTGAATCAGCTTGTAAATAAGCTGTAGTTTTCCTGGGTGGATTAGAAGAAATTTACTGTTCTCACTTGTCCTTGAAATGGATAGTAGAATGTAACTTATTTGTGTAAGTCACCTATAGCAGAAAAGTATTCCCTTACTTTTTTTTTTTTTTGAGAAAAATGAGTCACTTCTCATATTCTGTTGGTGTAACAGCAATGCGTTTTTGTAGCAAAATAGTTCCTTTAAATTGTTTAGAATGCAGGACCATTCTTGCTGCTTCAGTTTCAGTATTTTTTCTGTTGCATACAAGTTTAGTAAGGATTAACAGAAACTTTCTCTTCTTCTGACCCCAAAATGCATTACATCCAAAATTTTAAGAAGTAGAAAAACAAAATATTAAAATGCCTTAACAGTCCAAGTTGGATGAAGCACTATTAAGAAATCAAACCTGGAATTATCAAGTAAATCTCAGTAAATAAACACCTATGAGCTTTTGCTGTTCTCTAGTAAATTCTTATTTTTCCCCAATAAGAATTATATTGTTTAACATCTGTAGACTCACTTGAAAACGAAAACCTCTCAGAAGATCTTCCCAGAGGCTTTTGTCAAGGAATTTATAAATAAATGATAAACCTACAGAAAGAAATCTGTCCATTAAACTGGTGCATATAAATTTTGATTCAGGGGAATGTGTAAAACCTGAAAAGTAATAATTGAGTTGTCATCCTAGAAAAATTCTTTTTCAGAATTTTAGATTGCCCAGATATCGAAGTGCAAAAGAAATATATTTCACTGCATATCTTGAGATACTTATTATTACACAACAAATTTCTTATATTGATAATTAAGCCACATATTATTTGTACACCATGATCAACTTTATTAGATGTTAAGCTTGCTAAGAAGAAAAAAGTATTTATCAAAATGACAAAAAATAAATAAAATAAAACCAAAACCAAAACAAAATCCCAACAAATCCCAACAAAAATCTCAACTAATTTATAACTTCAAAAGATGAATCTAGATTCAGAATCTGTTTTAAGATGTGTATTTGGAACCTGTGCCAAAAACTGTGTATTTTTTCCCTCTCTGTTCACAGAGCATCACGTTAAGTAATAAGAACAAAACCTGTTTGCAAACATAAATACAATGAAGCAGTCCTTAATTAGTATATGTAAATGTATGTTTAAAATTAAAACTTCTATTTATACAAATTTAGAGATTATATTCTGTGTAATTAGGTGTAAATTTTAAGGACATGCATTAATCATAATTTGTCTTTGCAAATAGGATTAATTAGTGTTTGTAATAGCATACGCAAGTGGAGATTAACTGTGAATAACACTTGCTCAAGTAATTGAATAAATGAAATTAGCATAACTTTTATCTGGGGGGAGAAGTGGAATGATAACAAGAGAGCTGTACTTCAACATAATTTTTGAAACTTTTTTAGTAAATGAAAATACACAAAGACACAGATCATGCCCATGTGAAAGACACTGAAAATATTGCTTTGATGGACCTGTTTGCTTTGGTGTAGTGTTATTGGTATGCACAGATCAGGATCCCAAAGTTCAGTGTGCTAAAACATGAGACAAACAAGAAAACCAGACAGAATATTTACATCTTTTCTGCCTCAAAAATGATAAATACCCACAGTTCTGTAAAAAAACTGGACGTGATCAGATAATTATACTGAAAAAGTCATATGAAACCATACAGCCAAAGCCAAAACTATTTTCTGATAAAGTAGTGCCATATTGTACTATATGTAGACTTAAAATTTTATTGTCTTCATCAAGCACCTTGTAGATAGAAAAAAACAGTTTCATTTTACAAAGGAAATAAGATTTTCTAAACACCGAATACTCAGAGCCCCCTGCTCTCTCCAGTCACAAGGAATATTATTAATAATAAAAATAACTAATACCTATCTATCTCTTCCTAAATTCTTTGGATGGTGGCCTTTAAAGCCCAGAAAGGGTAACAAGGCATAACTCTGATAATTTTTAAATTTGGATAGTTAAACCAATGAAAGAGGAAGCAATTGCTGTCCCCCTAGTTCTCAGAATTTTTATTTTTTTCAATCTTGATACATATGTTCTTATGAACTGTGCAAAAATAAATAAATAAATCATGCTATCCTGTTTAGGCCATACAAATAACTGAACAAAATATTCAATTTTAGATTGCATTACGAAAAAACAAACAAACAAAAAGGATAGGTTCTCAACTCTGACACACTTCACAGCAACCTACTTGTACCTTTCAAAGGCAAAAAAGATTTCTATTTAAGCAATGGTGAAAACCTCTTACAGGCAAATACAGCAGAAAATACTTACCAGGACATAACAATTTCATGCATTCATACAAAGTTACACAGCAATAAATACTAATTAGCACAATACAATTTTCACCATATTTAACTATAAAATGTTCACACTGGAAACCTCCATTATGCTAACTGAAAATACAACGATGAAAAAAAAATCACTACTGAAAAAGAACGTTCTTAAAAACAAACAAACAAACAAAAAACACCACAAGACTGTAATTATTATTATTTTTTCTACAAATCCTTAGGTCTCATATTTGCATCCAAATTTGCATTTGCATATTTGTAGAAGTTGTGACTGGGGCATTTACATTAAGAAAATATTTAAAATTACAACATTTACCTTGATCCAAATCTAAAAAATATATTTAATTTTTTGGAGGATGTTGAGCGCATCTGGAACTTAAATACTTGTAGGTATTTGGACTGATGTAGTATAAAAATTAACATACTAGGAGGTTTTTTTGTAGGTTCCAGGTTTCTGCAAAATCTTCAGTGAAGATGAGGATTACTGTACCAATTTAACACTGCTCACCAACAAATGTCATGCTGATTGTTTTTAGAAACCAGTTTAATTACTTATGAAGATGCTGTTAAAGACTTTTTGTTTGTTTGTGTTGTTGAACAGAGGCCTCAGACTTTAAGTATTCAATTACTGCAACCTTTGATTTCATCAGAGAAAGCTAATTATTTTCAAACAAGAACACTGCAGTAAGATATTAAGCTATGAAAGTTAATGTTTGTTGCATCAAGTAACTTAATCCTTTTGAAAATGTAGTATTATTAACACATATGGAAATAAGCACCTGGGATACCACGTTAGCATTATACTAGCATTTATGGTCCTTTGATAATCTATGTTGTGATTTGAGTTCTGTTGCCATTTACAGATAGTGATGAAATTATAATCCTTCTATATAAAGAATCAAAGAATCATTGAATAGCTTGGGTTGGAAGGAACTTTAAAGATCATCTAGTCTCAACTCCCCGCCAATGGGCAGGGATGCCACCCACTAGATCAGGTTGTCCAGGGTTTCATCCAACCTGGTCTTTGGCATTTCCAAGCATGTGGCATCCACAACTTCTCTGGGCAACCTGTTCCAGTGCCTTACCACCTTCTGAGTGAAGTATTTCCTCTTAATGTCTAATCTAAATCTCCCCTCTTTTAGTTTATAACTATCATTGTCTGTCATTATCCACCTGAGCTAAACATTGCTCTCTTTCATTTTTATAAGACCCCTTTAAGTACTGAAAGGCTGCAGTGAGGTCACCCTGGAGCCTTCCCTTCTTCAGGCTGAACATCCCCAGTGTTGACCTAGACTTCTGCCTTGGGAGAGGTAGAAGGGTGAATAATTGTCATATGCTAGGGGATGTTTCCCCACTAGCTATCTGAAACATCATTCTTGCACATACACATTGTAGAGCAAATCTATGTATGGGTTACAGAATAATGTCATGTTTGTGTTTTTATTTAATAAGTTATGGCAATGTGCTCTAGCAACAAGCAAACAAACACATAAATTAAATCATTGTGTGAAAGGGAACCTAAATACTAAGAAAATGAGCAGAAGAGATATTGTGTTCTAAATGGGCTCACCCTAATGCCTTCAGGATAGTTCAATACAACATTCTGGCAATCGAAATTGAACATGGAGGTTGTATCAGGGTGTTCACACTTCTTTGTTTTTCAATCAAGAGAGAGCTTCCTCTGGCTATAGATATTGAGCTGTACGCTGTAAATATTTCTGTAGAAGTTTTCTCTGAGTCTGCTGGATAAGAAAATCTAAAGAAGCAACATGCCAACCCTGGGCAAGAATTCTCTAGACAAAAGAACAGATAGTGATTTCTCTAACCTTAAGATACTGACCTTTAAAAAAAGCCTTGTGTGAAAAGGGGGAGAAATCTTGCCATGCAAAATCTTTAGTTAGTATGCTTTTTCGGGTTTATTCAATAATATTTGTATTTCATCTTACCAGTGGTCTACCCAAATTAATTCAAGAACAAGCTGTGTATTTCACAAGCTCATGGACTCAAGTCTCTGAAAATGTTTTTTATGCTCATGCAGAAATACTGGTAATAATAGATTAATTAAATTTATCAAGGGTAAAGCAGAACATTAAAATCATTACTTACAACCAAAGAGTGATGGAAAGCAACAGTTGGAACAACACAGGACAGAAACAATGCTGAAATAAGTGTCTTAAGTAGAAGGAAAGCTGTCCAACATCATCAAAATATTAAAACTTTATTCTAACAGTAATTCACCTAGAGTTTCAGAAGTAAATTTTAAGAATTGTTTGCATATTTGCCTACAATAACAAGGGTTATTTGTACTAAAGTGCGCAAATTAGTATTACGACAGTGGAATACATCATGTCACTGACCTCTCTGCACACTTGTATGCTATGATCTTTCACCAATGTGTGGTATGAAAAACATAAAAAAACATTGTGTTTAGCCAGAAAAGTGGCAAGACCTACTGAAATTCATTGCATTATGAAATATAACATAATGCAAAACACTACTGAAAAGTAAGCTTTGTGGCAGACTGTTTTCTGTAGATGCCCAAAACAATGTGTAAGTATTTTAATTAAATCTTACATCTGCATTGTCAACTGAAAATAGCTGTTTTGCAGGAAGTCTAAGATCCATGTTAACAGCATACAGTAAAGCTCTCTTGATATTTGCCAATCAGAATCTATTATGAATAGTTCAAGAAAACTGATTTGCAAATTTCTTAATTGATACAAAACAGAATAAAACAATACAAATTTCTAGACATGTAAAGAGATATCTAAAATGACCTTAATATCCAAATAATTCACAATAGCTTTATTTTCTTTTTGCAGGTTTTCATAATTGTAGCTAGCATCATTCTTAACTACAGGAAAAGGACAAATATCATGTCCTACTCCCTAGAAACTATTTGGTATACACTACCACCATATATTCACCAAGTAAATGTAAAAAACAAAAAACAAAAAACTTTTCCATACTAGCAGTATTAAATGCTTTCTTGTGACTTGTTCTTTGGCAATTGCCAAAGACAGCCTTTGTACATGACAACAGCCACCTAGCAGTTTGCTCAGACACTACTACATTCTCTGAAGAAACATAGTCAGCCCCTCCATTTTAAAGCCCAACTAAAGAACAGGAAAGCTCTAATGAGTCTGACTTCGTAGCCCTAGTGTGAGTTTACTGATATGCTCTCAACAGTTGCAGAGTCCCGCTAACAGTATTGCCTGTGGCTTCAGCTCTTATGTTCAGTTTTGCAATTCAGAAATGTTCTTGCATAAAAACAATGTGCTCACTTCTATTTACTACAATGATTAGAAATTCCTGGAATTATTTTGTTATACAAAACTATGTAAACAATCTTAGGTACACAACTAACATGCTAGCTACTGTTTCTCTAGTAAGCACCTCCTGGCTTCTGGGGATAGTCTCACAAGCCTCCAAAAAATCTTGTGAAAGCAGGAGTATGAGCAAATACAGAACAAACTCTGATCAGTTCATGTAAGTCTCAGGATTTTTGTAATTTTTTGTAATTGCACTTTCTGCAATTATGCAAGTTGTTTTTTTTTTTTTTTTTCAGGGTATTTGGATGCTTGCAAAATACACAGAATCTTAAAAGTAAACTCCACTGGAGCCAGAGAGGCTCCACTCTCCTATTGAACCAGTCCTTTTGCAAACTTGCACTCTAATGGGGGAAACTTGTATTTTTTCATTTTGTCTTTCAATTTGGCCTGACATTAATATTTTCTTCTCAATCATTTAAACGACTGGAAGAAGAAGTACAGATGTACACAGATACACAAATGTATTCAGATGTACACTTTTAAATAATTGCACATTGGTAAACTCATATCTCCGATGTCTGAACTTAAAATTGTTTCATATATTTTAGGTGTGAAGATCCTACTGCTTCTATGTGTTCATCATCTGCCCCCCTTATCCAGTTGTGTTTTGCTCTTGTTCGCTTAAAACCATAATATTTTGTCAGTGAAGGTGTTGGTATTTCTCCCCAAATATAGGTTAGTTTGTATGCATTATTACACAATATAGATCTAATCCTCTTATTTTAGTATCAAACACAAAGCTATAACTTAATTTCATTGTGATAGTCAACATTATCAGCACTACCAAGTTTCTTCTGAATGTTTTTAGATGAATAAAAATCTCCCTGAAAGTAACGAAGCTGGTACTATACACAAGGTTGTAACATGATTTATGCACTTGCAACTTCAGCATCCATTGTGCACACACAAAATACCTCTTTGCAAGTTTTTTAGGCAATGCGTTTGCTAATTAAAAACAAAACAAACAAAAAAAACACTTTTTTCTTTTATTACTGTTACCCATATTCTGTTTTCAATTTAATACATTTTTGTACACTACAAAAGAAATGTGTTATTGTTCCCCAAATGTCATTTCTCATCCTTTCCCATCGTCATGCTTCTTCTTGATGCTTTATCATTAATGCTAATATTCTACTCATAATAAGTAGAATTTTTCATTACTAATAATGAATAAATGAATGAGATGAACTAGAAAAGCACTGTATTGAAATAAAGGCATAGTACACAGCCTGGTTGCAGTTCTCACTGCATTTCTGTTGAGAAAATACTAGTAATAGAGTAGTAATATACGTGACATTTTCTGTTTCGGTTATTGGTGTGTAACATAGGTCATACATTGTAAGCTAAGGTTGTCCTTCTAAACTCTTGAAGTTTATACAAAGGTCTAAATCATACTGAAGAATTCAAACTATAGTACAAATGACCAAATCATATATACACACCTAAAAAGTTAGCACTGCATAAATTCAGCTCCAGAAGATAAACCACAGGCATCCTAACTAAAAGCAGACTTTCCAACCCTGCCACTATGCACATACTACCTAACTACCTATGTTCTCAAACAGTCCCAGTGATTACGTTTCTTAATAGACATGTTGTACGCTCTTTTTATTGGCACAAATGCGTATTGAGTTACAGCAGAATAATTTATGTGCCAGCATTTACACTGTTCTTCAGGTTTCCATGTTTAATTGCTTCAGAAGATTAGGTGGCTTTGTTTAAATAACAAACCAACCAAACAAACAACACCACAAAAAACAAACGACCACACACACTAAAAAATGAAACAATCTCCCTTCAGTTTAAGCAGCACATATCCTTTTTTCATATGTATCCCACCCCAGGTTTTTGGAGATATGTCTGTCTCCAATTACTTGTCACTCTTAAAATTACTCTTGGTCCTTCTCAAATTCTCAACGTCTACAACAGAACATTTGCTCAAACTGTATCATTTTTGCACCCATGTTTTGTTTGTTTTGGTTTGTTTTTACATCCAGTGACACAATATCCACTTTTATCACCCTCACACTATCTCAAACAGACCTTTGGAAATCCCTGGAGAAAGGTGCAGAAACTAAATTCAGGTTATTTGATACCTCTTGCAAAACATTAATTGGAAAAAGAAGGTGTGACTTGTAAATGTCAATGCTCAATATGAGAATAAAGTATTTTGCCAACAAGATTTTAACATTGTATATCTATAAACACCCAGTTGCCATTGCTTGTAACAAGCAATGTTTATTTATTTTTATTTATCTTTTTATTTATTTTTATTTTTTTGTCTGGCCCTCCTAAAGATTTGCTTTAGCTCCTAAGAGCAATTATCTGATGAGCAGGTTATTATTATTTTTTCATAATCAGTTTATCTTTGCAGCTAATAGTAGATGCTATGCCACACAAATGTACGTTTGTATCTTGCAGACACCAGCAACAAACACTTTTTCAGTGAAGAATGATCTTTAAACAAAAAGGAAACCAAAACACGTATAGGCATGGGTGACAGCTAATGCATTAAAAGCACAGACACTGGATGATACCAGATGCCCCAGGTCTATGAACAACTCAGCAGCAGTTACTCACCATCAAAGGAAGGAAACCTTTGGAGCACAGTAAAACTGGTTGCAAAGGTAACAGAGACGTCATGTGGACTGACTTGCAGATCAATGAGAAAAAGCAAGGTGTAGAACATGTGAGCAAACATATAAGAGAGATCCCAAGAGGACCCCCAAAAAGTGGAGTAGGAAAGAAATCAATGTTAACATCAGAGTCCTGACAAGGATCTGTGATACCAGATTTGCTGTAATGGTACCACTCCCATGACTGACACGGAGCTATTGACCTTTATATCAAGAGAAGCTGTGCAATAGTGGGCATTACAAAAAAAGTTGTAGGTACTAGTATTTTTGTGTATATTTAATTTTATCTGTTTATAATTTGAAACAGACATATTAGTATCATTGTAACTGTAATAATAAAAATAAAAAATATTTTATTAAATTGTTAAGACTTTAATTAGACTAACAAAGTTCTTGTCCATGCATATGAAGTGTGGGTTTTGCTCATGAAAAGATTTTGAATGTAACAGCCTGGTGTGAACTCTTATCAAACTACTCTGCAAGGGGGCAAAAATCATAAATGGATCAACTGCATATTTTCCATATTCAGTATTATTACAGCATTTGCTAAAATAGTTGTTTTCCTCACTACTATACATTCAAAAGAACTGATTGGTAGAGCAATTAAGACTTATTAGATTGTTTTACGTTTTCACACAAGAATTACTGCCTTGTCAACTATTTTTTGGTCTTCATCATGAGCATAAAATCTGAATACAACTTCTGTACTGCTAACTGCTACCAAGTAAAGAGAAAATCCACTGTATAGAGATATTCTAATAAGTCCTCCATTCACAGTAATTTATAAAACAAGTGACTTTTGTATGTTTATGACCTTAATAGATACTTTGATTTTTTCTCCCTGAAGTCTAAATATCTACTTATCTATCATGACTTTTTTCCAGGCCATTGGAATGACATGTGAGCAAAAAAACAACCCCAAGTAATTTTTTATTGGTTCATATTGTTAAGGTTAGGAAAAAACAAACAAACAAACAAAAACAGAAACGTAAAACTAAAACAAATTAAGAAAAGGGTAGTGGAAATTATGAGTAATTTCCTGGAAAAGTTAAAATCCCAACTCATGCTCATTATCCCCAAAGTCATAGGACTGTGCTCAGTTTTGCAATGAAGTGACAGCTGCTAGCAACACCTCTACCACAAGAAAGTTTTAGAAATACCTAGTATTTTACGTACACTTTTATAAAGACTCAGGAGAAACAGGTACAAAGACTGATCATTTAGGAAGCAAAACTAGTTTTTCCTTCTTGCCTGAATCCTGATTATTTTTTTTTCTTCTACGCTTCTTCTTTCACTGCCTTATGCAGTTTTTTTCACAACTTTCTTCATTCCCTAGATCTATTTCTTTAAGCAGCATACTAATCTCTCTGCCAAAGCACCACAATGAAAAATGCTTTCCCTATCCTCTTCCAGATAACATTATCCTACACAGACTGAAAATATTAGCATAATAAAGATACTGATGAAAAAAAAGAGAAAGCATGACAAACAGCAAAAGGTAGGCAATTCTATGCTGAAAGATTATTAGAAGGATTCTCAAGTACCAAGGAAGAGAAGGAAGAATGGCAACAGATAAAGTTCAATAAGGAAGGTGAAATTCAAAAAGGGTAATATGCACATGTTTATTTCAGTTGTTTCTGTAAAGTATTTGCTACTTCTGACAAACAGAAAAAGAACTATGCAATTATATACACAAAAACGTCTCAGGAAAACTGACTGAAAGAATGAGAGCATGCTGAAGACTGCTGTTGTAAACAAAAGAAGATGAAATACGATTGGTAAATTGTAGCACCATGTTGAGTGGTACCATAATAAGCCAAGATAATGGAACATCACTTGTGAAGGTCTGTTCACTTTAAAGAGTTACAGGTCTTTTTTAGTTACTTGATTTTATTTTCAGTTCAGATCCATTTCAGAATAACCAGTGAAATGTTATTTTTAAATGACAATAATAGGGCTGCAAAAATTAAAGCCAAAGATGTTGAACAGTTGCTCAGGTTGAATAAATGTTCCTACTATACACTACGTGGCCTGATCAAAATGGCACAGCAAGAAGATTGAAGTATTACCTCTTGTTTGTACAAGAACATATTAGCAGGAAAGGTTTAAGCATACTGCTTGCACAGTTGCCTTCTTATCTTACCTGGTAAAGGTGAGTGAATGAAGTACATCCTCAGGTGAATTAAGTCAATCAGGGGTAAGGGAACACTGAAAGAAGTGGTGACAGGGTTTGTGGTAAACCCTCCATTTTGCTTCTCATTTCTTGATTAATAAGGCCATAATCCAGCGATGACTTTTTTTTTCTTTTTTTTTTTTTTTGGACTGCTCTAAGTAACACCTTCATGTCCAGGAAATACAATTGATTTTTTTTTTTTGCTCACGTGCATTGGTGGTGTCTTAGCAACATCTCTTAGAAGCCAAAGTACTCAAAAAATAACATAAAAAGTAGAGTAAAGCTGTGATTCAAATGGATTCAAAAATCACAGTGGATCAGCTCCCATTTCATAGGATAAAGATGAGTAAGTTCTAACCTTATAAAAGGTTAAGAAATCCCCTGCAGAAATGTCTCTTGAATCTCACATGTAAATTACAAATATGAATTCATCAAACAGAGCAAATACTGAAAGGCACTGACCCTGTATTTACAAACAGTGCAAAGGTATTATTACTGGAAGACAAAAATATAAGGTTGCAATACTAATAGTTTCCTTAGGTTTCCACATCTTGATGTATTTCCAATCTCAGAGAGAAGCATCACTGAAGTATTTTCTTACTTGTTGTGAATCACCAATGGATGATTAAAGTACGTACAATAAGAATAAATGAATTTTATTTATGATAATAACTTCGTGATATATTACTAATAATTTACTCATTAATACATTTAATAATGCATGTATTGCTGACAAAAGAGTGATGTTTGGCTGTTGATAATGTAAATACAAAGTAATCCAATTTTGCCAATAATGGTAACTTGCAGCTCATTTCATATACAGCAGTATTTAATTAAATCCATAAGTGTGGAGTGTCCAGATGTTGGTTTTTTTTTTAGTTTAATAATGATGGAACCAATGAGATGCTGATAGGTTTGTAAACTAAGCCTTCAGAACATGAAGAATTCCACAGGGCCTTTAAAAAAAATAAAAAGAAGAAAAAGAAAAAAGAAAAGAAAAATGAAATGAAATCTTAAAGATGAATGGTTTGATGGCAACACAAAGTTATATGAACATTGTTCATTTCTGTTGTAAGCCAGCATGCAGGCAGCATGTAATAATAAAGCTTCTTTCACACCAATGATCAACATAACCATGAGTTAAATGATAATGCACACAAAAATGGAAATACAAATCTTCAGCTTGTGTACGACAGTTCTAGTTAGAAAATATTTACAACAGATGCCATGTTTGTACAGGAAAAAGGTCACCAGAATGAGACAGTTTATGCTAAAAGAGGGAATCTATATGCAGCATGCACACATGAAAATATTTCCACATTATGATAGAACTGTGTGAGTACATCATTCTGCATTAAAAAACACTCCTTTTAAACTCAGTAATATGTAAATAAAGTAAAATAAAGTAAAATAAAATAAAATAAAATTAAAACAAAACATATATTCTTAAAAATACATTGCTTTATAATACTGTGGTTATACACTGTTAATTTCTAAAGTTTGCTCACTGATCTTTTCTTCCAGCTGAATCCACATTTATTTATTTTAATATATTTTTAAGAAAACATGCTCAAAAACAATTTCAAAACATTGCTATGTAAGAGAATTTCCATTTTACTAAGTACCAAATTCATTTACTTTTGATAAACTATTAAATTTTGAAATCAACTTTTCCTTTCTCATTTTACCTTTCTTTTTCACCAGTTATTATTTATAAAGGAACAAAATTCAAAAGCTTTCAGTGCTACTAAGATATTCCCAAACCATTCTCTGGCCTTATAAATAGGATACTAATAGTATTCAATGTAGTGCATGAATAGAATCAGTAAAGTGCGACTTAGTGAGAAAAAGATAGCTTTTTTAAAATTTTAACCAAGTAAAAACTATTGAAAGGTCTCATTTTTTAGTGTCCTACTAATCTCATTAGTGTAACAGAAGAAGCTTGTGACAGAGAAATACAGAGTAAGTAGGAAGATGGAAAAGTAAAAATATCTTATATCTTATTACACTTATTACAGAAAGACTATGTTTTAAAAGATGCAGACACTACAGTATTATTCTAATTTTTGTCTACGAGGAGACTCCACTACCATATCAAGCCACATTTTACTACAGATATTACAACTGATTTTATTTGTACTGAAAGCAAGTTGAATTCAAAAATAACAACTGAAGAGCATTTGCACTTACTGAGCAACACCACAGAATGCAAAGTAAACTAGTTAGTGGAAGCCTCTCTGATTTCCACACTGCAAGTCACAGTTTCTGTCCCAAAACCCAGTTTACTTTTAAACTAATAAATGTAACTACCTTTATCAAAACTCACAGGGCAAATAACCTAGGCTTTGATGGTTAAGCAAAATGTTTGGAAAGGTTTGGTGGGAAGCAATCATTAAGAACAACAACAACAAAAAAGTTTCAGCAAAATATTTTGCAATCACCGGACGGAAAGTTTGAAATAATTTGCAGGACTAGGACAGCCTGGAACACATTGTGCCTAGAAGTTTTGAAATGATGTACATAAAATGGGGAAATGAAATGAGAAGACAAGAAAATGACTGATGGAGGAAGTTGTGGGAAATGAATATGCACTCTAAGAACAACTTGGATATCCATTTTTGGTTAGGTACGCAGGAGTACAAGAAAAGCAAAGACCGAAATGCTTAACCACAGATTTGATTTCCAAGTGAACTTACTTTTTGAAGAATTGTGTTAGAGGTATATTAGGCATGATTTTGCATTATCTCACCATATAATTTAGAAAACAAACCCCAAGAGATAAAATAAGAAATAAGTAGAGAAAAGGTAGTAGTAACATACAATAGCAGGTGGACATCAGTTTCCCAGGCTAAAAGAAAAAAGAAAAAAGTAGAAGCAGGATGATTTTCTGGTTTAGGTGGGATAATGAAATCCATTTCACACTGTAACAAACTATATGATACTGTGGACTGTATATACATATTTAGATATATTTGGATTAAACTAGAAGATTTAAGTACATTAGTATTCTCTTCCCTTCCTAAAGGAAAAAACATAATGCATTGTAGTTCCTCACAGTATTCATAAAGCCTGGCAGCCAGAGAAGACAAGCAGGATTGGTAGGAGGTGGAGGGGAAGTTACAGCATCCAGATCTATATCTTCCACCCCCTCCTAGTGAAACAAAGCGGTTCTGTAGAGAGAGGTCCACACGTTTTGAGAGGGAAATAGTGTCCAAGGTGAAGTAGAACAAGCTACAAGACAAATACCCTGAAAATGTATTAGTATGGACACCTATTAATTTTAATTTTGCATGGCAGTACAGGGTTTTGGAGTTAGTCTCTGCTTGCGTATCAGCCAGCACTGCTGTAAACATATGCAAATCAAATAGTAAGCAGACTGGTAGCAATAACATGCAAGTTTGTTGTCTGAGACTCTAGAAGCACAAGACAAAATGTCAGGTGATCACTAAGCTGGAATGGGTACTCAATAAATGGGGAACAAGTTAAGAACCAGTCTAAAACCTGCTTATATCTGTTTCAGCATGAGAGAGAAAGCACAGAACAGCAGTTCAGGGTTGTGAAATCTGTAATATCAGCAATAAAGAAAACATAGAAAAGGCACTTTAGAAATCATGCCAACCCCTAGAAACTTCTTATCTAGGTATATCAAAATTAAGGACAAATAATTTTCATCCAAAACCTGATAGACTGATAATGAGCTGGAATTCTTTTTTTGACTGAAATAGAGAACTGTACTATGGTTGTTTGATTCTGCTTTCAGGACACATTTTAAAGAAAACTCATTTGCAACAGCACATGCTTGCGTGCTTATGCGATGCCAGCATGAAACTTAGGACTATTTCTTTAGCTCCATTACTAGAATTCTATCAGTTCACATGATATTGTAATCAGTCACAATGTTAGTTGTAAACTTGATTGGCATGTAAGAAATTATTTGTTATAATTACTTAAGAAACTTCATCATTTTGCAGTCTCCCACATTAATCTGTTGTGCACATGGCTCTTTCTGCAAGACTTCCAAAAAGTTTTAAATGATTCTTAGTTCACATACTTTAAGAAATATTAATTTTAGGACTACTTACATAGAAATTCCTTGTCATTCTGCACTAGAAAGCAATTAGCTTTCTATGAAACCTGGATTATTTTCTCATGTCTTTCCACGATACACATGGCAGCTAGCTTGATATTTTACTTTCAATGTAGTCAAGTAGCACAGTGGTTAAGCAAATGTTAAACACTAACTTAAGGATTTCAGAAATACTACAGTCTGAAGTATATTCTGTGTTTACAACATCAGTGAAATAATGCTATTATTGATAACACGTTTATCTATCACTCGTTTTTGAAGTTGTATTAAGGGTTAAAATATTTGACTTTTTTGATTGCTTGTTTTGCTTTACAGTAGCGAATCTGTAGTGATGAGGGAATTAACTTATTTTTTCTGCTTACCTGTTGAACTACATATCTTTAGTATTCAATGTATGCTGTGCTCAGAATGTGTGACCAATGTGCTGAAGATTCTCTCTTGCATTCTCTTTTGCATTTGACTATTTAATCTAATTTCACATTAGCACGGTACTCTTGTAGTTACACGTACAAAATCCTAGATAAAATGATGTACGGATACCACTTGCCAGGGTTACGTTTTGGTTTTGAAAATTTCTTATACAAGCAAAGAATACCAATGCAATTGCCACTTGGCTATAATGTAAACACAGCTGAACTAATTACCTGTAATAAACAACCTTTGAAGGAAAGCTGCATGATCTAACAAATGAATAAGCAAAAGTTTATAACACTAGTATTATGAAAAGTGTTAAAATTATTTATTTGTACATTCTTCTTCATTCTTGCATGGCTTGAATTCCCTTAATGATGGTCATAGTAAGCATGACTCATTCCTGTAGACCAGTTCAACTTTCTCTGTAATCTATTCCCAATAACACAATTTCTGCAAGTGTTCTCTACAAGACATGTATGTGTTAATACAAAAATATTCCACATATCCTTTTGTTCTTCTGTTCCTGTGTACTATATAAGAAAACATACGATTTCAGCCATGACATGACAGAGACAATTTACCAGGGAAGGTTGAAAAATGTTTCACTACTGTTTAAGACAATACTGATAAAGAAAAGGATTTGTATTGTTATTGTTGTTATCTTCAATACTCAGACCTCATCTAGAAAACTGTATCTGTCTGGGGGAGGGTGGGGCATCTAATTTTACCACACAATCAGCAACCCACTACCAACAGAAAAAATCCCCCCCCTCCATAGGAAAAAAAAATAAATTACTGGAAAAAGAAGAAAAACTCAGTTAACAGCATTAATCACTGCAGCATATACCACATGGTTTAGGGCAGGGTAGGGATAACAACCAAATGCATAAATCATAACTGTTAAATATATACATATATATATATATATATATATATATATATATATATATATATCCTAGAAATTGGTCACTGTCATTTGTAGTCGAAGACTTTTACTTAACATCTGAGCTCTTGTTAGTACAGTAGCTATTAAGGATAATTAGCCCCAGCAGAAAGAGGTACAGAATTATACCATTAACAGTTTTAAAGGTATTTCTGAATATTATGGGATTTTCACCATCAGTAGATACACCTCACAGTTTCAGTATGGCCAAACGACACTGTTGCTATTTCACAGATGAATACAGCAGAATACACGAATGCAACAGAATACACAGGCTCATGTTTTGCAACCTATGCACAAGAAATCAGTGGAGGTAGGTACATTTAATAAAATATTGACATGTGCCCTACATGAAAAAATACTTAGAAGAAAGAAAACAAAAAGCCCACAAGTGTTAAAAGTAATATACACAAAAATAGTAATTATTAGTAAACATTTTTGTGCAAACTATTTTACTTACCATAATAATAATAGATCACACTCCTTGTTTGAATCAACTTAAAAAAAAATAAACAAAAAAAAGAGAAAAGCATACTACAAAAAAAAAGAAAAGCACACTTGGCTTCAATAACATTTCTGATTAAAATGTGAAAATCTTACTTTTTTTTTTTTTTTTTTATCTTCACAAGATTATCTGAAGACTTGGAAGACAAAAACTTTAATGCCCCACTGATAAAAAAAAAAAAACATGCTGAAAGAAAGGTTTCAAAACCTGCTTTGATTCCAGTGTTTCTTTTATAAACTGGAAGCAGCATGTTGGTATACATCAGTGCAGAAACACAGCCTTAGTTTGCAGAACAGTCTTTGGTGAGAAGTACTGTTAGATTCTACTCAAATGATAGAACAAAAGAACTGTCAATATACAACATTCTGGCATTTTTAATCACACATTATTTATGAATAAAGAACAAGTAAATTTCTCACATATATTCAACTGATCTCCCAAAAAATAAAAGATAACATTAAAAAAAAAAAAAGTTGACAAAATGTTCTTATGGTCTTCCATGGGGGTAAAAAGTATCATTTCACTTTCCAGCAGAAATTTTGAGTAACGCTCTTCAAGAAATATAACTTTAACAATACTTGTCATTATTAGACCTCTTCCATTATCTTCCAAAATTCAAATTTTGTTTGGATACCATATGGTGATTATAAACATAATAACCTAATTAATTTGTTAATAAGTGTGTAAATGACTGTTGACACTGAAAAAATTACAATCCATTAATACATATCCTCTGCATTCATTTAAGCTAATTCTGAGCTGTTTGTAAAGCATAAAATTAATAGGGTATCGGTATGCTGGCAGGTAGCTGCAATTATCTTCTCATGTTGCAGAAGCCATTTAAAAATCATTTAAGAGCAAAGGATGAATGGTGTTCCAGTAAATCTCATTAAATCAGTGCACAGACACAACAGCAGCAGAAGCAAACAGGCTGATAGAACTGTGAAAACCCATAAAGATGAAAAAGAAAAAGGACTGCTCAATACAGCTACTTACATCATGGCCTACAAGTTCTGTCTGCGTGGATTTATCTGCTTGAGAAACAAAAGCCTTCTGCAAACACTGAGCCTTTTCCTGTAAAACAAAATAACATATCACAGGTTAGTCATCTTTTTGCTCACTGAGCTTTGCAGCTATCAAATAAGTACAAAACTCATGCACAGCCAGCTGTTCAGATATGAATTTTACTAGGACACTATTCTGACTGTAAGGTTTATTTCCTTACTAGTATTTCCTACATCAACGTGTCTTCCTCTTAAATAGACAGGAAAGTCCAACTCTAGAGAAGAGCTTCATCCACAGGAAGGATGTGGACGAAGAAGAAATTGTCAGATTGTGAAGAGCCATCCCTGAGAAAACAGCCAAGAGTTGGTTGAGAGCCTGTGGGTAAAAATTAAGGACTGGACCAACAAAAGATGTCTTGTGGTTGGGGTCTGCTACAGGCCACATGATCAGTGGGAGCTGCTCCAACTACAAGAAGCTTCTCGCTCACAGGCTCTCATCCTCCTGGGAGATTTCAACCACCTGGATATTTGTTAGGAAAGCCACGTGGCAGGCAGTAAGCAATCCAGGAGACTCCTGGAGTCCTCTGATAATAACTTCCTCTTCCAGGTGTTAGACAAACATACCAGAGGAGAAGCATTACTGGGCCTGGTGCTCACCAATGTGGAAGAGCTCCTTAAAGAGGTTAAGACTGGAGGAAGTCTGGAGTTTAAGACTGGAGGAAGAAACTGTAGTTTGTTTTTTGTTTTCTCAAGGAAATTATACAACGAAAAAGTTGTAAATACATAGAATAAGGTAAGAAAAGGCACACAGGAGGGTAAGGTTTCATGAACACAGAATGCTAAAAGTCCTTTAGTGCACTGATTTATATTTTCTTATCTACCAGATCAGTTTTATTTTTTAGCTACACCCATTAAAAAAATACTTATCTTATATGCAAATTCCTCGAGATTTACAAAAAATATATTTTCATATGCTGTTGTGCCTGTAATATTAGTAAAACTAAATTTATGTAAATTGAAATTCAGGCTAAATGAATCTTGAGTTGAATGACACTCAGGTTTTACTTCAATAAAGATATAGAAACTTTTTTTCAGCTACTATGTGTTGTTTTTCAAAAGTACCTATTTATTT
This sequence comes from Anas acuta, assembly GCF_963932015.1. NCBI lineage: Eukaryota > Metazoa > Chordata > Aves > Anseriformes > Anatidae > Anas > Anas acuta. The sequence continues at coordinate 65,824,202 of NC_088982.1, read as the reverse complement.
TAAAAGTCAAATGTTGTTAATTTCAAGGCAAGATACACACCACTAAATTGAGTGAATTTTCACCCAAAGCTTGTAAATATCAGGAAGACAACATCAAAACAGTCCTGTCTCTAGCATCTCAACTCTTCAAAAATAAATAAATAAATGAGTAAAACTCAGACCAAACACTTCACTGCACTGTGTTTCGTAGTGGTCCAGTGAAAGAAACCTCTGTGAAGACCAAAAAGGGACTTAATAATTTGTTTTTGAGATTCTTTCAGATTTTTAAGATCTTGTCTACAAACTACATGTAGGTGCATTTTTTAAATAGAGCATAAATGAACAGTTTTTCTTAACCATTCTGCATGTTGTCTTTCCTTCTTATTAACATATATAGCATTAAGAGTACACTTGTATGGTGGCAGGACTAACAGCACAAAAATTCTCCTTCACTGGGTTCATCCTAACTAATTAAAATAGGCAAGAAGAACTGTTGGAAGTTTTGAAGACACATAGCAACTCCACAACACCGCCATCAGCATTGATCATAAAAATGCCCTCTCATGAGTTTGTGCTTGTATACTTATTTTATGTTCACAGTAAGTTCCTGAGAGGTGCTGTAATAGGAAGATAGGAGGCACCAGCTGATCACAAGCATGTAAAAAGATTCTATGTAAAAAAAATAAATAAAGAAGTAAGACAAACAGATGTAAGTAAAGAGAGAGACAAAACAGCAGTATTCCTTGAATTTGTAATAAGGTGCCAAAGTGTTGACCAAAACAAGTTTAGTTCCAGAAAGACAACAAATAAGGGAGACTACTGCAGTCAGAATGATGGTAAAGACAGTCATTTGCATTAGAAACAGACAAGGAAAACAAAGTCACCCAGTGTGATTCTCAAGATTTATATATCCCCTAAATGTGCATGATTTACAACGTGTCAGCAAAAGCTACCTTGAGAATTTTTGGACTCATTACCCTGCTTTGCTATCACTACTGGAAGAAAAATAGAAAAGAATACAACTAAGGCCTACCCAAAACAAACCTCAGCACCAACATTAAAAGTTCTGCAGACAGGACCAGCAGGAGTTTTTCTGACACATGCCAGCAAGAGTTTTCCTGACGTGATGACACATATATCATCAGACATCTCTTACTTACCTCACTTCTCTACTAACATGATTGTGAATTGAACTATCAGTTCACAAAGTACTTCCTCCTAATATGACATGATAGACATTAGAAGTAGCAATGCCTCAAATTGTAAAAAGTGCACACACCAAAGCCTGTCAAATCCTTTTAACATTTGTACATACCAGAATTGCCTTCCACAGTACAAGAACTACATTTTTTATTGTTACAGTTTGGGTTTTGATTTCTTTTTATCTATCTATCTATTTTAACCTGCATGCTACAATATAAGTGAAGTAGCATAAAGCACTAACAGAACTACTCTTATTGCTAATGTTTTATTGTCAATATTCCACAGCAGAGGAATATCTGCATCAAACTGTACTTTAAATGTTACATCCACACAGAAACTACCCAGGTCCAGTTTAAAGCTACATTCCCAACAAATCCACATGGAGTTACAAATATTCTGCATTGTTTGAACCACTGACCCCTCCCCCCTCCAGTTGTTTAGCCAATATCCCTTAATTAAGAGTAAATACGTGAATATTGATGGTTTAAATTTGTTCATCTTAAATTAATACTGAAACAAAACCTTTTTTTTTTCCTTTTTTTTTTTTTTTTTTTTTTTTTTTTTCTAACGGTGAAAGTTTCACAGCCAAATTTGCATTCCAAACACGAACAAAAGTGGAATGTCAGCTGGGATACTGAAAAGCAGCATTTGCAGGCTACTTCAATTGTTTGGAATGGGAACTTCCAGACTAAAAGATGTGCTTAGCCTTCACAACTGCAAGACAGGTACTTGAGAAAGAGTAGAGTGAATTGCTAGCAGAATATTTATATTTAGAGAGTCAGTATAGGCTAATACATCTCAAAACATTACTAGCTTTTTACTACATTTCTCCTCCAAGAAGAAAAATGCTAAAACAATTTTCATAGCTTTGATTGCGACTGGGTTAAAATTCTCATATCCAATTCCGTATCAGTGAAAGCATGGTGACCACTTGTGGCGTTTTGCTTAATTGCAAATTCCAAAATAAAATTTACGTTGAACAGACCACAATTTACCATACTGCCTGTTTTAGATGAATTAGAAGTTTGTTAATCCATATAGCTGTGGCTTTCATCACTAAGTAAACTATTTTGTCCAGTTGGTAACATACTAAATAACTTCTTTTACCAAATATATTTTTTCTAAAAGCTGCTGCACCTTTGTTGTCACCCAGATTAAAAGAATATTTTATATATAAAAGTCCACAATTAACCATTTTGAATTCAAATCACTTCATCCTCAGATGACTCAACCTCTTTCTCTTATAGCCTGTACAGATTATTTTACTGCTTTATGAAGACAAATATGTTTCATTTGGGTTTACTCTCAGCATACAGCCAATGCATCGGCATTGCAGTCAGATTTACAATTTACATGCAATTGCTTCCCTTGCTTCAGGCATTTACCCCACTGCGAATAACAACTTATGTTTGTCAGGGAACCTGGGGACAAAAGCTTTCTTCAAAAGACTTACAAAATGCACAGCCTGTTAATTCTGATGTGCTGTGAGATTAAACTTAATCAACAGCAGCAGGAAGGCAGTGAGAGCAAACAAGCAGCACAAAAAAACCTGCTCTTCCAACATCTATTCTGTTTAATTTACAAACTACAATAAGCAACAGAACTGACTATATGATAGCTATTTCCACAGAAACTCAGTCCCTTTGGGCTCGAGTCTCAAGTTTGGAATAAAATATAACAAACAAAGCATTGTTCTAGTGATCAGCCAAGGTACAGATGAATCACATCACGCTTGAAAGTGCTCTGTGAAGCCCATCAGTCTTTCAAGCACAGTCAAAAAAAAAGTGTTTAGAGGAAGTGTGGTCAAATAGTCTACACAAAGACAACATTTGGAGAGACCAATTGAACTAAGGTGCTGAAAAACAACAATAAAAATAGAAGCATTATTCTACAGTTACAGCGGTGGACGGGTACAATCATCCACAAGGGCACGAGCTCATCATCCAGGAGAAAAAAAGAGGGAGAACTTGGTAGGAATGCATACCAGCATGCAGAAATAGAGTTTTCATGGTGTCTTATAGTATTGTCAAATCAACAAAAAATGATAAAGACCAAAGGAACATGGAATTTCAATGAATGTTTCATAGTTTTCACACACATTATTTTTCACACAGGACACTTAGACAAACCAAAATAGTTTTTCAGTTACTGTAACATATTTTTATTTTGGGTTATTTTATTTTATTAGTAAAACACAAATGCAAAGTCCTATGTATGTGTTAAGTACATTTTCTGGAATGAAATTTCATCTCCATTTAACTTTCAAAACATAGTGTCCAGGTGTGAATCAAGAAACACTAAGACAAGTCAGTCTCCAGGTAGTTTGAACTGCTTTAATAATTAGTGAAAAGTCTGAGACCAAAAACAAACAAACAAACAAACAAACAAAACACTTTCAAAGAGTTATTATGAAGTAACTATATTTTTAAAAGATAACAATATTTAGGAAAATCTTAATATAGTTATAGGCTTCGCTATAGTCATGCTAGCTAGTCTTACAGTAATGGAAAGGTTTACTAGATCCTAGCTGGAGAGGGTTATTATTGATGGTTTTTTTGTTTGTTTTTTTTTTTTTTTTTAAAAGGTTTTGAAAACCTCATAATCCAAGTATTTTCTTAAGCTTTCTATCTCCAATCTCTAAAAGCAAAAAATCATCTTTGTATTGCTGAGTGCTGCACAACCTTACCAAAAAATCAGGACTTCACACATTGAGAGCACAGGCTATCAAAAACCAGAACCAATCCACCAAAACCAGAAAACAATCAATCAAAAACAAACAAACAAACTGTGAACACATTATGCCACTGAGCTGATGAATGCCAGGGACAGAACTAGAATTTAAAAATCTGAATCTTCCAACTCCCATTTCTTTAACTGGACCACTCTGTGTCCTAAACATTATTACCCTTATCATTTCTATATATATATTACAAAATTAAAAGCAAATGTTTGCAGAGACATGAGACTACCACAGAATTTCAGGGTAAGTATTTTGCAAACACTGAGCTTTTAACTTTATATTTTTAAAGCATCTTTTGAAGATGCTTTAAGATACAGCATTACATATACTGACAGATTATTTGTTTGTGCAATGTTAAAAAAAAATAGCATTGCCATTCTTAACAGGGGATTTTTATTTTTTTCTTACACCAAAAAATGCATCTTGATCAATTGTTTTCTATTTCCTCAGTTGCATCATCATAAAGTAAATGACTCAATTTCTAGGTGTTATTACAATTTGTAATTTATATTTTAAAGCAATATCTAATTATTGTGTATTACAACTATTCTCTCATTCAGTAAAGTTGTATTGCAATTACTTATATTATCATTGCTTACATTTCCCAAAAGAAATCAGTACTGCTAAGTTCATGCACACACAACCCTTGAAGTATTAGAACTTATTCCAGTCATCATGTCTCTAAAAGTAATTAAAAAAAAAAAAATAATTACAAATCACACATTCATATATGGCCCAAACATGTCCATGCATGCTTTATATAATTTAATATAATGAAAAATTTATATGGTCACATTCTATGAATAAGATGCTTCAACAAGTGATGCCAGTCTTTAACAAAAACTGAGACAACTATTGGAAGGGAAAAAAAAAAGAACAAGCAGTAATGCAGTTAAAAACCTCTAAAAAGTGGATATATCAAGCATAGCCATTCATGCAGAAATCAACTCTGCAAGTAAAGTTTTGAACTTTTTTATAAATGTTGTTAGTCTCATTTTGTTTTACAGTTCCATCCAGATGTCTGGGAAGATATCCCATGTCCTATATCAGCTCATCTAATAAAGAATGAGTTCTCTGTCAGCCCACATGTCTTTAGACTGTCATAGCTACACCACCACTAGTACCACTGAGAGAAAGTTTTGTCCCAAAACACATTCAACAAACAAGCTAAGGAGACAACATAATCTCAAGTTTTATAAATCAAAAATCATGATACAGGGACATTAGACCTTAGAGCAGTAAACCAAAACAAATATTAAGCATCCATCTAGCACTATTGACTTGATCTTCCTACACATATTTAAAGAAAAATAGTCAATACTTTTTCAAGGTCATGTGTAAAAGCATCTGCAGAGTTATGGAGTGATTTATAGCTCCATGCTCCAAGTCTTATGTCCCATGCACAAAATCAGTCTTCCTCATGCCATAAGGCTTCAAAACATTTGTATTAGATATGAATTTTATGTTCAGTTATCTTCTAGAAGTCCATGACAGTGAACATTATTCAGTAACATGCAAGGTTAGGGTGAAGCTCGAAATCACATTCAGTTTCAATGATCATTTGGATGCAAACATCTGAGTGATAATATTTCAACATATTTCTAAATGGGCATCACAGGGCAGTGATATTACAGATCTCACTTAACTGCATAGAGTTAAATAACCACCACAGAAGATGTGAAATTGGTTACTGTTCTTTCACACAGCCATTCATTGTATCAGTTGTAAAGCACTTGATCATCAAGTCTAATATGGTTTTACCTCATTTAAGGTACCCTTGTCCTAAGTTTACTAGCTGGAAATGAAACAAGCATGTAAAGTGGAAAATATTAAAAATGAGCCAACAATAATTACATTGCTTGTAAAGCAAACAAATTGGCGTTCAAGAGTTTTAGAAATTTGCATGTTAGCAAAATAGTATCCTAAACCTTACATAAAGATATAAACTTAAAGATAAGTTCTGCATGGGTACAAGAATAGAATTTCAGAGCCTGTTGATTTTTTCTTTTTGGTTACCAGCAGAAGGCATTGAAAGAAAACTCAGTTGTTAAACAAGAACAATACGAACAAACATCAGTATGAAAATTCTGTAGCAATAACTGCAACACATTTAATATGAAGTACTACTTAGGGAAGATATTTTATTAACTTTTTAAATTATCAAAGTACTCATTTACTTTTCTTCATGTTTTTCTTCCTTACAATGTTAAATACTTTTATGCACTTTGTCCGTTAGACCTCTAAGTGGAGATATTTCAGTATGTTGCTCATCAAACATTTCTGGTGTTTCCTGTTTCTTTCGGAAATTAATATCAGTGCCAGTCACTTAGTGCATAGATTTAATGGCACGTGTATTAGTCAGAGTGCAGAAATCAGTAACTCAGCACATTACAAATTGCAACTAATGTATATCGAAGGCTTCTAGCATTAATTAAACCTCACACAGCTAAGTGTTTACAGCAATTTTACAGATTGCTGTCCTGAGTAAAGAGATTCAAGACTGCAGCATTAACAGTGTATACTATAAACATATCAAAGCATCATACTCAATTAGTTCCAGTGACTTTTACACAGGGCAGATTTTGACCACTGTTGGTCAAAACAGAAAAAAAAAAATATCATAAAAATAAAATTTTTACTGCCACCATGGAAATCAAGAAGAACATATACTAATCTTTCCAATAAATAAGACCTTGGTTTTATTAATTTATTTGAAAAATGTATGACCTGTATATCACGAGAAATATATCCAGCAATACTGAAAACAACCCACAGCTGCCTGTTTTTGAGTTGTTTCCTCTGTGCCACTATATCAATTACTCGATATTTTATCTCAGCAAATAGTTTGCACAGAGCTTAGCTTCACTGCTGATATGTGACATGATTTTGTCCTGCACTCATATGCAGACTATTACGCATGCACTAGAAGTGATCACACTGCCTGCCATCCTCAATAACAATTTTTGATTACAGTGATCAATACCAACTTGTCTAAGCAACAGAGGTGCTAAAGAAATAAACTTTCTCTAAGTTTAATTACTAGACAGATGTGAAGGACCTAAAGTCAGCAAGGGGCTTCATCATGAGAATCAGGCTTTCTGCAAGGTCAGCCAGATGTGCACCCAGAAGACACAGTTGCTGAGCTAGAGAGCTATAAGTATTGTTACTTTTACTGGAAAAGTCACTAAAAGCAGGCTCACAGATGCACTGCAAAGGTTTTTTTTTGTTGTTGTTGTTTGTTTGTTTGTTTTCAGTCAATTATTTGCATAAGCAAGTACCAAAAGACACTTTCACTCTGTGTGAACCTGCTGTCAGGTGAAGCCACAGCATGGATTTTGCCAGCAATTAACACTGGAATGTTATTAAGATAGACGCTTTTTATTGTGAATTTAGGTTCATCACTCATGCCCTACGCTCTCATCTGTTCACCTTAACTGAGGCACAGAAAATTAAAGGCAAAGTAACATATTTAAATTGATCAAACAAAACCAACATACTTTAATATGCATTATCCCATTTTTCCAAATACTTTTTTCCCACATCTATCCAAGGCCCAAAAACAATGCTCAGCAGCTTTTTGCTATTCTGCCAAAGCACAATAGATTTGATCAGGCAAAAAGATTTCAGTTTTCATTTTTACAATACAAAAGCATTCCAAAGCAGCCTGTGTATTTTCTATAATACTTGTCAGACTTTGACATAGCAATATTACAGAACAAGATGTAAGAGGAACGTGTCAAGTCTGCTTTTTTCCCAAACATTTCTTTAATTCATTCAGAAACTTTACCAGTGATTGGAGTTTGACTTCATGAAATTTTAAGACTTAAGAATTCTACAGCAAATTATTGTCATATTGGAACCAAGCTGTGCATTTACAGCACCAAAGTTTTGATTTCAGTTGATGAAAGTAATGAAAGCCATAGCAAAATATTTTCATCACCATTTTTTTTTCTTTTCCAAGCCTCTACAAAAGATACTAAGAATTCTTATACTGTACATAGAAAGCAGCCGTTACAATCTAGTTTTTGTTGTGATGAACATGCACAAAGAAGCAATAGCATCAAGAATCTGAAACGTTTATAATACTTACAAAATAGTAAAGAATAAGATATTGAGGAAAGAGCATTGAAACAAGATTTCTCTTTTTTTTCTTCCTTTTAAAAATGTAACTTAAGGAAACAGTGACTAGAACTCCATTTCATACTGATATATATCATCAGCAAAACACGTTGCAATGGTCCCCAGATTACTGCTGTAATGGGACCACAAAGACAACTTAGAATCATGACCATAAGCAGCTGCAACATAAAAATGCTCAAAGAGGAGATATAACAACCCAAATTATGATCTATTCATAAAAGCACAATTCCATTACACAATTCTGAAGAGACACCCTGATACAATTTTATATAGCTTTTCAGGCAAAAGCAAAATAAATTCTAATTTTGCCTCAGAAAATGAGAAGTGAAAAAGAGATGAAGGAAAACCTATGGCACTTTAAAAACAGTAATAGTCAGTTTATACCATAATATAAATTCATTGTGCCAAATAAACCTCTTTATTGGCTCATAATCAGCTTGTTGGTACACCATTGTTGATAAAACTGTTTCGCTAATTTTTTTAGTGTTCCTCACTCCTGTCCCACTGCTGTCTTAGGTCATAATGCATGCCTACCATCAAAAAAGAGTTTGTTTGCAAACACTGCCTTTAGACAAGTCAGCATTTCCTAGGAAGATGCCTCATTTCTCAACAGATAACAAATGCTATAACAGTATCTTGTGAAGATACAGAAGAGAAGATTTGGAATTCTATCTGTTGGCTAAAGACCAGGGCCTTCCTCTGATCTTTAGCTGTAAACAAGGGATTTCAAACTGTTGGCATATTAGAAGATGTAATGAATGGCTGAAGTAGAAAATGAAGGCATAAAGCTACTAGCACCCCAAAATTTCACAAGTTTGAGGGGGGATTGTATAAATGAGCAGTAGAGGACTTTGAAGGGTTATGGAATAAACAGGCAACAAGAGGTTCAGGACATCCCTTGAGCTGCAAAGTGATAGACTGCAAAGATCATTGAGGAAAATATCACATGCTTTCACGGTGCCAGCTTTTCTCTAAACAGCTGCTTTTGGCCACCACTGGAGACAGACTGAAGGGCTTGCACAGCTTTTCTAACTTCATATCCTAAAGAATAAAACAAGCCCACTCCACTTCACAGAACAGTAGTATCAACCTCCCAGGCACATACAGTTTTCGAACAACAAGAAAACTGGTTGTGTTTACTTTTGCTCGTTACTTCTCATTTCTTAATAAGAGAAAAATACTTTGTGTAGGTTTTTCCCCCTTTCTTCAGTGAAGCTTGTAGTATTAGGAGCTAAGAACGAAATAAAAATGGAACATCCTAGGGAGAACTTTATAGATAACTAAAACAAGCTCAAACAAAATAAGTGTTCTCTGTGATTACACATTACAGTAATATTTGCCCATGTGGTCTAACAATAGTATGTATTTTCAAACTGGGTATCATACAGATAGTTTCATAGTGGTATCCACTTTGAAAAATAAGCCTTGTGTACATTTTTCACATGTAAATCCAAAAATCCAAACCTGACTGTACTTTGAAGATTCAGGATCCAGAGTTTAAATCAGAAATACTTAAAGAAATATTTAAAAAAATCAACAAAGACCAATGTGGCAGAGAAGGGTAACATAATCTATAGGTCTTTTTCAACCTGAATGATTCTATGATTTATATGACTAAGTGACAGGGTGTAGATGGGAAGTAAACTTCAGTAACCAAAATTAATGGAGAGTGTACAAGAAAGGCACTAAGCGAATGTTAGAGCCCATGGCTGATGTTACCAAGGCACAATGATGTCACATTTTAAAATGCTTCCACCAAAACAAAACAGTATCTGTTAGCTCATTGGATGGTTTGATCTTTAGTTACAAATATTTAGCAACCGCACAGCATTGTCCAGGGACTAAGCACTGGTTAGAATTTTTAAGACACGAGAAACACTTTAAAAAGAAAAAAAAAAAAGAAAAAAGGAACAAACAATCAAAAAACCCTACCATCTTCTTTTTTTACCTGTTACATTGTACCCTCAACTACGTTCCATATGTCAGCTCTCAATTTTTAAAATCTCAAAGTAGATAACTGACATTATACAGCATACTAAAGAAACAAGTGTCTTATTAATCTTGAAGAAAGATGAGACCAACAAGAGCCTCTGAAGTTCATCCAAAAGCTAGTGCAAAAGTATTTTAGAGTTTAGTTGTGAGACCTTCAGGTAGAGTAACAACCTGTTTCTCTACTGCTGCTATGTACACCTATTCTTTCCTTTTTTGTACCCTTCTGTGAACCTTTCTTTTCCTGGTATAAATGACTAAGAACTGTCATTTTTCTCTGTTAGCAAGATACTTCGCTTTTTCCTTTAAACTTCAGCTTCTAAATGATGACTTAAATCCAAGGACCCTCCTCATTACAGGAATTTCAGTTTCAGAGTTAGTCACAACAAACTGGTTGCCAAAGTGCCAGGCTGGGTAACCTCTTCAGGGTTCTTACTCAAGTAGTAAAGATGTCACAGGAAGAACAAAAATAGAACTCAATTAATGACAAAAATTACCTTTGAACTGAAACTTCCACAGCCTTAGAACATCCTGACACATGGGAATACAAGATGCATATAGCATCTTGGTAATCCTCTTTACCATGTTTTTTTTTTCATTTGTTTGTTTGTTTTCCCAAAGCGATGGCAACACCTGTTTTCTCCACCACAGAAAAGCTTGTTGACTGTATACATTTGCCTGTACATGTTGACTGTATACACTATATCATATCCTAAATGTGCATCTGGATTTTTAAGTCAAGACCAGCAGTCCTCCAGAGGGTGAGGTGATACCCCTCAGTTTCTGCCTGATCTTCCAACCACTTCCAACAAACCAAGTCATGTAGAACAAGAGCTCTTCCATCTGGCAGAACTACAGGCAGCTACACTGCAACCAACAACCCAGCTGCAACTATTTCTTTTTCTGTACCGAGGACTCCACAAAATCATCAAGAATACAGAACTCCCCGGTCACATTCACAGCAGAGCAGGATAGAGCCTGTACTACACTCTATCAGTCTTCACCCTACTTTCTTATGCCGCCAGAACACCTCTGAACTCAGCAAAGCAGTTCACACAGAACCAGAAAATATGAAAGGACTATTTTCTTAAGAAAAAATCACTAATTATATATACATATTTATATATGTATACATTTACATAGGTGAAAATGTTCCTCCCTCTGACGGTGGGTTACTTCTTTCCTGTTGCTCCCACTTAAAGAGAAAAACACTCCTGAACTTCCAGTCCAAATCGGTTTTTAACTACAAAGGCATTGTTAGAGAATACAGTTGCATATGCGTTGCTGCACTCTGCAAGATTACTACCTTTTTTAAGTTTTGCAGCCTTCTCATATGATGCTTTTTAAAAAGTATTATTATTATTGGTCACTAATTACTCAGCTAAGGTGAGCCAGCAAGAGATGCACTCTGCAGTTCAAGTGCTTCTGTACAAGTGGAGTGAAATTTTGAGTGTATAATTAGGACAAAAATGTATTGCTGCACTGTGCTTTTACTGGTAGATGCAAGAAGTTTGGAAAACTTAGTTGCAGGGTCCAAAGAGACATAGAAGAAGCTGATGTGAATGCAACAGTCAATATCACAAGTCTCAACTACATTATATCTGGTATAATGTAAGTATCTCTTTTCACTCTACAAAAAGCCCAAGGATTTTGTATTTAATTTAACACACAATTTTAGTAATAAGATATCAGCAAAAGAAATAATAATAATAACGTTCTGAATCACATTTCATGGCTTGGTTCTCTCTCTCCAGGGGAATCTTTAAATTGGACATAATAAGAGATTCAAGGTCAAAAGGGAGAAGGAGAGTCATGCTGTACCGTACTTCTCTCATGCACCCTTTCCTCTTGTATTTTCATTCATTTTGGAGATCAAAAAGGAAGTCACCAGAAATTCAGTGTTCTGTACCAATGATTCTTACCAAATTGCCTTGCAGTACAGGTCACATAGTTCATATACTCCTCACTGTTCTGTCTGCTCTTCAGTTTCAACTGACTGCTTTACACAGATGGCTACTTAATCCATCTCTGAACTTCTGTTCCCTACAGTTACTGAGTGTAGTATCAGGATGCTACTTTTCAAAGAACAATAATTCTGATTTCCCCAAGTTTACATTACAATCTGCTAGGTTTGCATATCCAATTTATCACTTCATTCCTTGTCTAGAAAGGATGCTTCAAAATCACCCTTTTAGACTTATTTTACAGATGTGAACAATGAATAGAAATTTCACTGCATTTCAGTCATAAACCCAAAATAATGGAATACTTCATTGCAATAATAAATAATAAATATCTGTAGAAAATCCATAGAAAAACATTAACATCTCCCTGTCTATTTGAACAAATAATATTATTTATGCAATTCGTAATTCCACAAAATTGGTTGTCTAGACTTTGTAAAGTACTGTGAAACTCTTTCATACCAATGTGTTAGCAGATGCGCCTTAAAATTACTCTGGGACATGTGGAAAATCAGGCCCAGCCAGCCACTAGTTCACATGCAATGTCCCAGTAAATCAGGTACCAAAGAAGAAATAATAAAATAGAGTTCATTCATATTATACAAAGTTGTCGGAAGACTGATTTTGTATGTGATACAATTTTTCCATTATTACAGATAGAGATCACTGCTTTTAAATCTAGTTTGCTTTTTAATTGAACACTACCTTATAAATAATTGTCTAAGTTGTGCTTTCCCTTGGCAATAGCTTCTCAGTAGCATATTTCTTACCAGATATTTTGTCTTGGAACTTTTAAAAAAAAAAATGCTTAAAGTGTTATAAAAAATTAATTCATTTAAAATACACCTTTTTCCTTTATTTCTAAGGTCTCCATCCTTTCAGCAGTGACTTCTGGTAGGAAGGTGGAAATTTCTAAGGGGTAGACAAGCTATTCCAAGGACATATCACCATGTTTAGCTCAGGAAGAAATACATTTTTTGTCTGGCTAAAAAAAAGAAAACAAAATCTGAATCATGCACAAACAATGGCTAAATTAAAAGCAATAAAATCTCATCAGAAGATTAATTCCTCTCTCTTTTGAGGACTGGGGTGGGGAGAGAGGATGCAGGAAGTAGGTCGCTGGAAATACTACCACTGCCAGCAGGAATACAAGCAGAAATGAAGGCAATCCTCACTACAGTAATTTCAACAGGGGTGATTTATTTTGCAGCCTACATTTTCTTTAAAGGTTTTGAAATTATATTTCCATAATTTAGTCACATAAACAATATTTTGATTTAGGTATTTCTCTCTAATTCTGTCCCCTAAAAAGAAGACACCTGAATATTTGCTTCTCAGTGGTAACAGCTTGCTTTGCCCAGTGGCAAAACTAAGCGATAATAGGATATCCTTGCTTTCAGATTTTTATTTTTTATTTTAAGAATAGAACAGAATAGAGTAGTTCAACTGGAAGGGACCTATACAGATCACCAAGTCCAAGTGCCTGACCACTTCAGGGCTAACCAAAAGTTAAAGCATATTATTAAGGGCATTACTGAAATGTCTCTCAAAAACTGACAGGCTTGGATTGTTAACCATCTTGCTAGGCAGCTTGATCCAGTGTCTGACTACCCTCACCATAAAGAAATTTTTCCTAATGTCCAGTCTGAACATCCTCTGTGCAGCTTTGTGCTGTTTCTGCACATCCTGTCATCATTTACCAGCAAGAAGAGACTGGCACATCCCTCTCTGCTTCCCTTTCTCAGGAAGCTGTGGTGAGCAATAAGATCAATTCTTAGCCTTCTCTATTCCAGACTAGACAACCCAAGTGTCCTCACCCTCTCCTCATAAGACTTGTCTTCCAGCTAATTTACTAGCTTTGTTGCCTTCCTCTAGATGCTTTCAAATACTTTAGCATCCTGTTTATATTGTGGAGCCCAAAACTGCATACAGTATTCAAGGTGAGGCCGCACCAATGCTAAATGCAAAGGGAGAAACACCTCTTTTGACCACCTGGCTATGCTGTGTTTAACATATCCCAAAATACGGTTTGTTCATTCGTCTGCCAAGGCACATGGATGACTCTTTTAGAACCTATGGTCAACTGGCATCCCCAGATTCCTTTCTGCTAAGATTCTGTCCAGCCACTCATACTCTAACTTAAAAGTTAGCCTTGGGACACAGCTTCTTAAACAACATGGTAGTGTTCACTGTGAAGTGATGATTTAAAATTGACATTCATCTATCTGGTCGATTAACTTGCAGCTCAATTCAAAGACTGCATAATATAGAATCATAAAATCATTAAGGTTGGAAAAGACCTCTAAGATCATCTAGTCCAGCCATCCACCTTCCACCAATATTGCCCACTAAACCATGTCCCTAAGCACCATATCTACCCTTTCCTTAAACACCCCCAGGGATGGTTGACTCCACCACCTCCCCGGGCAACCTATTCCAAAGCCTAACCACTCCTTCTGAGAAGAAATTTCTTCTAATATTCAACCTGAACCTCCCCTGGCACAACTTGAAGACATTCTCTCTTGTCCTATCACTAGTTATCTGTGAGAAGAGGCCGACCCCCAGCTCTCTTTCAGGTGATTGTAGGGTCTCCTCTTCACCAGACAAAACAACCCCAGTTCCCCCCGGTGCTCCTCACAGGCCTTGTGCTCCAGGCCCTTCACCAGCTTCATAGCCCTTCTCTGGGCATGCTCCAGGGCTTTGATGTCCTTCTTGCAGTGAGGGGCCCAAAGCTGAACACAGTAATTGAGGTGTGACCTCAGCACAGCTGAGTGCAGGGGGACAATCACCTCCCTGCTCCTGCTGGCTGCACCATTCCTGGTACAAGCCAGGATGCTGTTGGCCTTCTTGACCACCTGTGCAAATTGCTGGCTCATGTTCAGGCGAGCATCAACCAACACCCCCAGATCCTTTTCCTCTGCACAGCTTTCCAGCCACTCTGCCCCAAGCCTGTAGTGCTGCATGGGGTTGCTGTGACCAAAATGCAGGACCTGGCAATTGGTTTTGCTGAACTTCATCCCATAATGGTGTCAAACTTTTAAATACAAACTTTTTTTTTTTTCCTGATTCCATTTCCCTATTACTGAATCAAGGCTGTTCTCAATCATACTTCCCCATGGCTAACAGAAATTTCTTATGCACAGACTAAGAGATGGGTTTTTAAAGAATTAAAAATAATTTCTTATGAAGTACTGTCAGTTAAACTATTTTCTTGAATGGGATGCCCAGCACTATATTTTTCTGAAGTAGCCACAGCTGCACCAAATTTTTTAAAACATTTCATTGAGTAGATGACACGTTCTTATGAATGTACTTACTGATACATTTTTAATAGAATGCAAATCTGGAGATAAGTTACTAAGCCCATAAACAACCCATTTTTCAAATGCTGTAAGTACCCAGTGATTTGTATTAACTTCTGTAAGAAAACAAAATTTTTATTGTATTTGAAGACTCGTACAGTTTTCTAAGTAAGAAACTAGAAGCCTAAACCTAATAAGAAAAAAATAAAAAAAAAATAAATAAAAAAAGCTAACACTGAGTCTCCAAAACTTGGCTCTATGATAAATTCATGCCTTTAAACCAAAACAGAGGAGAAACGCAAGTTAAGTACTTTATAGCATCAGATTCAAATAACATTTACATATTTGCAGCAAAAACATACTGTCACCAACTGAATTAAGTTTTCAAAAGCCAATGAGCAACAATTGTTGCTGTCAACTTGTCAAGTAAAATGAAATTAAATGAAAACTTGCATTAGCACAGAAGTAGAGGGATTCAAAAAAAAAAAAAACAACAAACATGAATATGAGAAATTTAGTTGTGGGAAGTGAAGAATATTTTTGAAAATATTATGAAAGTTGTATCATGGAGATTTGAGAACAGGTGCTTTGTGAAAAAAACAAAAAACAACAACAACAAAAAACTAATTCCAGTGAACATAACTGTCTGTTTATTTTTATTTATGTAAATATTTAGCAGATATTATTACAGATACATAACTTTTCTTTTACATAGCAAAGTCAATCAAGTAATTACTTAAGTTAATGAACGTACCTTCTATTTCTTATTAACACAGTAACTTTCAATTAAGTTCTCCATAATTAAAATGGTAGAAAGAAAATGTTTTAACGCAGTACTGCCTTAGATTATTAATTCCTACTGTGGCAGAAAGTCATGAATCTACAAAGGCTAAAGCCAATCTTATGATAAATCCAATACTGAATTAGCACCGTATTTCATCTTGGGTATCATAACGTGAATCCAGAAGTTATCAAATGAAATCACTACAACTTCATTGGATTTTCAGGTGAAACACAGAAAAAGCAACACTTATTTTCACACAGGTGACAAAGTATTTCAAGGATCATGTTCCTAACTCCACATCAATATTAATGTGAAAGGACAAATTTGCATGCATTTGCAATAAGAAAGGCCTTATTTTATAATCAGAGGGCCTCAGTCTCTCAATAATTATTGCTGCTATGCGTAAGTACCCACTGTTAATAATCTAATCACATTTTAATGTTTAAGTAATGTTTTAATTTTAATGTTTCTTAAGATCTGTATACGATTGTGTATATTTGGGGAAAAACAGAAACCACGCTTAGTTTTTCAAGGACAGAGAAATAGGTAAAAAGAAATCAAGTACAGAATTAACAAAGCAAAATGCAGTTTTAATTTTACAGGAATAAAAACTAAAATGAATGACTAAGTTTCTGGAAATTCAGGCAACCGTGGAAGATGGTAAAGGAGCAGATATAGCCATTGCTTAATAACTGATTATATAAGGATATTCTACCAATATCACTATCTGCTAACAGCAGAAAGGCTATTATCAACAGTATTTGTATGGACGATATTTTGTAATAGAGAGTTGCTCCATGAACTGTGATATTTCAACAGATCAGTAGAGGTACTACAAATCGAAGACCACTGACAACTTCGATCAGAAGACCATATGATGAAAAAGACATGATTAAAATCTTGAGGTCTGGTAAAGATTTTAAAAAATCTGAATGAATACACATCTACAAGAAACAGAAAATCTGCAACACAGATGACAGCACCCATTTTTGTCTCAGACAAGCAATGTAGTAACCAAAAACAAAACAGAACAAAACAATATAAGCAAGCAAACTGAACCAATAGATTTCTGCAAGTTTTTATTCAATCTAAAGACTTCATAAAGTTTATTCCTTCTCATTATCATAGGTATAAATCAGATCAAACTCCTGAAGCACATAGAAATTTGAATTACCTACTGCTCAAGTAAGTGAAAACTGCTGGGCCATGTTTTTCAGTTCTGTATAGAGATATGAATACAAAGTACAGTTGCAGACAAATAACCAGCTATGTGGATTTTGGGTGCATATGGAAATGAAAAACCACAAACCAAACCAAAATCAATACAACAACCTACAGAGTGTAGTGGGTTTATATGGCAAGATTTTGGTAGCAGGGGGCCATAGGGGTGGCTTCTGTGAGAAGAATCCAGAAGCTGCCCCACATTAGATAAGGGCCCCACCAGTGGCCAGAGCTGGGCCAAAAAGAGATGTTGTTTGCTCTGTGAGAGCAGATTTAAGAAAGGAAAAGGGAAAAAAAAAAAAAAAAAAAAGCTGCACAACAGCAGCTGGGAGAGAGAGAGGAGTGAGAAACAGCCTTGAAGACACCAAAGAAAGTGAAGAAGGAGAGCAGAAGGCACTCCAGGTACTGGAGCAGAAGTTCCCCTGCAGCCTGTGGAGAGGACGATGGTGAAGCAGGTTGTCCCCCTGCAGCCCATGGACTATCACTGTGGAATAAGTTTCCTTATTCCTGTGGAGGAGCCCCAGGTGGAGCCCTGAGGGAGGCTGCAGTCTGTGGAGGACCCCTGCTGGACCAGACTCTGGGCCAGAGCTGCAGCCCATGGAGAGGAGCCCATGCAGGAGCAGGGGGTCTGGCAGGAGCTGCTGCCCGTGGGGGACTAGGTTGGAGCAGATTGCTCCTGATGGATGGACCCTGTGGTACAGAGCCATAACTGGAGCAGCTCTTGAAGAGCTGCTGCCTGTGGGAAGACTGTGCAGGATCAGTTTGTGAAGCACGGCATCCCGTGGGAGGGACCCGCACGTGGAGCAGGGAAAGAGAGTGACTGAGAAGTGCTATAGACTGACCGCAACCCCCATTCCCTTGCACCGCTTGGGGGGAGGAGGTGGAAGAGGATGGATGGGGGGAAGGTGTTCTTGGTTTCTTTCCTTCATTTCTCATTTCTCTAGCCTGTTAGTAATAGGCAATAATTTTATTTTATTTTTTTTTGTCTCCCTATCTGAGTCATGATAATTGTTGAGCAATCTCCCCATCTTTATCTAAACGCTTGAGCCCTTTGCATTGTATTTCCTCTCCCTTTCCCCTTGAGGAGGGGGAATGAGACAGTGGCTGAGGTGGAGCTTGGCTGCCTACCCGAATAAAACCATCACACAGAGAATTCGGAATTCGAGGTCAAAGTTTTCTATTACATCATTAAGAATTTTGAACACTCATACTAAATAGATAGCAATCAGCAGCAACCTATTTAAGTTGCAGATCTTCTTGAATAGAAAACATGCACTTTCTCAGTAAACATGAAATACAGCTACAGACTAGGTATCTCTAAGTTTCTCTTGTTTGACTAAGAAATTCATTATACATGTATGTGGATGAGATAGCCATACTGAATAAAATGTTCTTAAGAAAAAAATGTTTAATAGGATAAACTGATTACAGATATAGATTATAAATTACATGAAATTCATTTTATATGTGAAAGAATCCAAAAGACCTGGTTATCCAGAAGATATTCAGTATTTAATTTCTTTCTGAAAATTCAAGACAGCTATGTTGTTTTGGACTTCCTTATTATACCAGATTATTTTTAAACCAAACTGATTCAACATCTTTTGCTAATCTGTTCTATTCTGTCAAATTCCATTCCACTAAACAAAGTTGCACAGAATACATTTAATATATCCAAATAAAGAAAATTTGCAAATCACTAGGCACCATGTGCATTGACCTTCGCTCTTCCTCTGAATTTGCAGTATGGTTCATTTTAGTCAAGCTGTTGAAACATTTGTGCTATAATGCATTAAATTAAGGCAACCAGCTGTGATGTTTAATTTAAGCTAAAAGTTTATGATCTACAAATACACAATACCTTAGGGAATAACTGATATTTCATGTTACTAAACTAAATGGAGTTAAAAAAAATAATAATAAAATAACAACATGGTTACAAAGTTCCCCACATTTTACTTGGAACATATTCAGTCATTTAAGCTTTGGGTCTTTAAAGAGCACAAGCATTCAGTCAAAAATGTATATTATAGAGAATAAATGAACTACCTTTTCTACCCTTCTCTGAATGAACAGATCTGATGCCTTCTGGTCTAATGTGCTGTTATACTGTTCCTATATTTTAGCCTTCATTATGTGCAATGGAGTTTCTCCATTTGTGAGAAAGCCAGAATTAGAAAAAGTCATTATTTATTTGTTTTGCCATAATGCAGAATTTTTAGCAGATATTTTGTCCAAGTAGATATGGTATGTAGAGCTGAATAATAATTGGAACAAAAACAAAAACAATTTTCACAGATACAGTACATAGAGTTAAATAATTGGAACAAAACCAACCAAACAAGCAATTTTCTTTAACTATCAAACAGTCTTAAAGGAAATTTCCCTTCAACAATGTCTAAACCATTATACTGGTCTTGTCAAAGGTAATGTGTAACAGTAGAAAGATATAGCACTTTATGAATGATTGAGTAATGATGCCTTCGGAATGTTCTGAGTATATAGAAGAGAATAAAACTAAGATATGGCTCTATATCAGATGCAACAAGTATGAAAACTAAAGTAATGGAAGTTGAAACTTCAGGTTATTGTTCTAGAATAGGAACAATCTGGAACAAAGTCAGCAAGACTATTGATACATGCCAAAAAACACCGTCCATATTAACTAGCGGAATAGTTCATGAATGGACAACTGTTATTCTAAAAAGTGCAAGCTACAGATGTGATCGTTTATATAAAAAGAATACATAAAACATATATCCCGACTAGTAGGATGCATCAATAACTCTTACTTAGTATGTGCCTCCAGTAAATTAGAAAGCTGATTTTCACTGATACCAAGCTGTTCAAGGAGAACTCTAAATTTTCTTGGTTACACCTGAATTTATCCTCCTTAAGAGCCAAAACACCGACACAACATCAGCAAAACAGTAGATGGGATCTTTGTGCTTACAGCAAACCTTCAAAACAAGCAATGTCATGGGCAGAGAGTAAAAGGCTGTGCTGTAAGGGACAAAGCTCCACCAGAAGGGTAAAATGAAGCCCTTCACATTTGTAGCATAGGATCTACATTAAGAAGGCAGCTATTGAAAAATGAACTTTATTAAATCAAGAATTTTGTAGTTTTTTTCTACTTTTCTTAGTGCATCTTCCCTTATTGGACAGGAGAATAATTCTACTACAACAAAATCTCTTTCAGAGATTTTGCTTCTACCGAAATACTTTTTTTTTTTTTTTTTGACAAACAGAATTCTCATTATTATTTTGACAAAAAATGAGAAGATCTCCAGCTTTAATACCCAGGAACTTCACCAAATTTTAAATAAATTTAATTTAAAAAATACATATTCTATTTCTCTAAAATCATTTTAATCACCCGTCTCCTTTCCTACCATATTTCAATTATTCATGATTGCTGTTGGCAATTTCATCAGTCAAAGAACTGAGAAAGCGAACTATTTGAAAGGCGATTACTACTGCTTTTGTGATAAAAACTATAGAGATCTAGAGAAGGATGAAAGCAAGCCCAGAATCAGCTGCTTTCATCTGCATTTTGATACTCATGTAATCAGATGAGATATTTTGGAAAATTTGGAGATTATTTTGGAAAACTGGAGATTACCTGATACCACATACATTTATGTTTTCTACAATATACATTTCAAAATCTTTCAGATTTAACAGGAAAAACAAAATCAACAACAGCAAACAAAAAACCTTTAAACAACTGCAATAACAAAACCAACAACTTTAAAGTGAAATACTTGTGCTGAGTACTTGTCTGGATCTTCAGTAACATAATAATGAAGTGACAATCACTTAAACACTTGTATAAAAGTTTATGTAAACCATATAGTATTTGTATAATTTCAAGCACACACTTTAATTCCACAGTAAAGAACAGAAATTGTGAAAAAACAAAGTACTATGTGGATGGAAGACCTTTGAAGGCAGAGCCCTAATATTTACAATCTTCAACTGGCTACAGTCTTTCTCTCAACCAGACACTAGTTACAACCAAGACAGGAATAAAAACAACACCCAAAAAAACCCTATAAAATAAAGGTCCATGATAATGGTACTTAAACGCAAAGCCCTTGACAGAATTCCTTTGTTTGCCTACCAATTACTGAAGTCAGAATTTTATGTTACTCTGGTAACAGTGAATTAGATCTAGTGCCTGTAAAAGTAAGCTTTAAATTCTGTTACAAGAAATCACAACATCAAGAGTTCCAAAAACCAGAAGAAGAATCTATAATTTAAGGTTTGCAAGGGAAAACAAATAAATATTTAAAAAAAAAATCAAACGTGAATTGAGTAACTTTTCTTCTGCTTTTAACTAGTTAATGATTAGCATTTCATTTCCAGTAACACTTTGCTTAATGTAAATACCAGCAAAAATTACTGAAATAACTCAATTTTATTTTTTTCCCTAAGAACTCTGAGACTTTCCCTGAGACTTCCTAAAGACAATGAAGTCTTTAAAATTCAACCATAGCATTTTCCACAGAGCACCAAGAATGATTTCAGACTGCTGAAAATTCAGTGATTTTTCTAGCATTTTCCTCTAAAGACACCAGAATAAAAGTAATAATAAAAAGGTAAATGTATGTATGCTGAGAAAACAGCTTACTTTATTTCCATGCTGGTACTTCAGATGTGCAAGATTGCTGCTTATAGAGCTGAACTCCTGCTACTAGGAATAGGAAGTGTTCTTTCAGATAGTGGCTTCCAATCCATGAACAGAGCCTCTAACTCTGAGTACAATTGAGTTTGTACGAGTATTATTTCTTTATTATTCCAGGTTAGCAAAGTAATAAAGCTCATGTCGAACAATGGATATATACCACAATCTTAAATTTCTTTTTCAAGTTGACCTCATCTTTTTCCCAATCTACAGTGAGCATCAAGCCTCGTGGAACTTGAAGGGATAAGTATTTTAAAATGGAAAACTGTCTTTCTCGTATAGAAATTATACATGTAGCACATAACTTCAGAAGTTTTCATTAAAAACATTTTTTTTTTTTTTTGGTGGACTTTGAATAGCATTTGAAGATGCATTTTGCAAGGATGATGTAGTGTGTAAAATAGTATTTTCTATCAGAAACTTAGAATATTGATAGATGTACATAAAGAAGACTGGATGATGATATGGAATATATATAATCATAGATTCACATAATGATTTGGGTTGGAAGGGACCTTAAAGATCATCTAATTTCAATTCTCCTGCCATGGGCAGGGACACTTTCCACTAAACCAGGTTGCTCTAAACTCCATCCAACTAGGCCTTAAACACTTGCAGGGACAGAGACTTCACAAATTCTCTGGGCAAACATAGGCCTTCAAGGGTATATGTCCAGAACTACTGTGATAATTTATTTTCCATTTTCTCTTGTGGAATAAAACCAACAAGAACAACAACAACTATGAAACAAGAAAGTTTTCTGGGAAAAATGCATCTTCTGCAACTTCTATAATACTTTAAAGAATTACCTAGCTTCTAACAAATAATTGTCACATTCTGAATTCAGCACTAAAACAGCTTGCTGACTAGAGGTTTTCCGAATACTATCCTGTAATACATAAATTTTCTACTTTTCCACCTTCTATTTCACTTTTACTTTCTAGAAGAACAATGGTTTTCATAATTTAAAGAATTTCCTACAAATTCATGTTTACTAAGTGTGCGTGTGTAACTTTTTCTTTTCCTACTAGTTTCCATTTTTCACAAATCAATTCGAATAAAATTCCTTGTATTCTGTTTTGATAATTATTAAATATTACCACTTAAGATTTGACCTCCCCTTTTTGGAGTAGAATGAAGCCGGAGAAAGGTGGTGGTAGAGGTGATAGTTTCCTCTAATCAGAAAACATCTGATTAGAGGAAAATCATATCTGTTTTATCAGATCTCTAATTATATCTTTTTTATATGAAATGGCAGGGATGCTTCAGGAAAATATAAGTTCTGGTAATACTAAGTGTATAAACAAAGATTTTAGAGTAAACCCAAGTGAAAAATATTTAATCTTCTCACCATGGGCTATATTATACTCAGGACTAAAATGACTTTTACTCATAATTCATGGAATCTCTTTCTAAAACAAATTAGTGCTATGATCTAAGTCTTACTTTCTATACAGTTATGTTTTTTTCCATAAATCTCAAGAAACAAATAATTTGTAATAATGTAAAACTGGCCAACAGATGTTCTAAACACACACACATACTTACACGCACAGATTTGCAGCTTTAGAACTGTACTGCGTAGAACAAATTCCTCTAAGGAAACTCCTTTTTAATCATATAGTTTCAGGACACTGCCAAGTGCTGAAGTACTGAAGCAGTTTGCACATTCAATAAGAAATCAAGTCCCATAGAAATATTGATCCTTCTCTCTTTCAAAATTCAAGCTTTGTTTATCATTAGACTTCTATTTCAGTTCAAGGGTTAATCAAACTACTTTTTAATTACAAGAAAGACTACTGTTATGTGAGTATGGAATGTTTTTTTGAAGAGTTGTCATCACTGCAAATTTTGTTTTAATGTTTGAAAACCCCCTTTCAAAGTCATTTATTACAAGCCACTGCAAAGTGGTTTGCCAAACAAAAACACATGGCCAAACATATAAAACACCTATCCTTCATAAGAAAAAAGATTTGAAGACTTCAGTACACTCTATTTGAAGGCTTCAGTACACTGTATTGGCCAGCCTTTCTCACTTGCTCTTTCTGTAGTTCAAGGAGACCAAGAAAGCTCTAGGAAGGAGTGAGAAACAGCTCCTTGCTCCATAAGGGACCACCTGGGAGACCTCCAGTGGGCTTCTTGGGAAGAGGGTAAAAGAAGACACAGCACCTGATACGAGCAATATTGTTTTGCATACACAATATTGTCACTGCAAAATATAATAAACATTTCTAAGCACAGCATCATCAGCCTATAAGAGACATATCACAGTGAATTGCTAATACTGATACTTCATTCTCATCTGCAGATCTGGAGGAAGATTAAAAATGTATTGGGAGAACACATGAATACTTATGAGACATGTTAGTACATATCATTACCCGTAGAGTCAGTGTTAATTTCTTAATTCCATATTAATAGAAGCAAGGAAATGGAAAGCGACAAAAATTAGTTATGCTGAATATTGATGGCCTTTTGGGTAGGAATATAAAACAATATTTAAAGCATTTGCATATGTATATAAATAAATAATCGGTATCTAGGTTAACAGTATATTAAAAAGAAGGATTAAAAATGAATGAACTAATCAGATTTTTTTACAGTTTATAAAATATGGATAACTGCAATATTTTAGGAAATTTACTTTGCTCATATTTAATTCTATTATGCTCAAGATCTAGAAATCTAGAAATATATTATCTACAGTCAATATAAATCTTTTTTTTTTTTTCCCTTTTGTCTTACATACAATAAACAGTGAAAATACTAGAGGAATTCGATTTGTAGTTCAGTCTGCTAGACAGAGTACAGCTTTGCTTTTCTCTTATTTGGCCTCTATGAAGATCAGTGTGTTTAACTAAACCACTGACATCTCTAAATACCCAGTCACTTTGCTAATGCCCTGTCTTTACAGACTTGCTGGACAGATATGTAGTGGGGTACAACACAACCAGTCTTTGGAATTGCACTCTGCAATGAGACTTTCTGAAGCCAAAATACAACACGTCATACTATTTCAGATAATGCCTACTGTTCAGATGTTTACGAACACATGGAATTGAGAGAATAGGGAAACAATTTCCAAGCACTTCAGGAATACATCTGGAAAAAAAAAAAAGATAAATCAAAAAAATAACTAGTTCATCTCAGACAATACTGGAAACCTTGAAAGGTGCCCTCAATGAAAATATGTTTTCTTCAGTATGCAGAGCATTAAAGAAACCCTGTAACTTGAAGACTTATCTTAACCATAGGAGAAGAATCTTGATATATGACTTGTCTGAATACAAATTTTAGAAAGATTGGCAACCTATAAATATCTATGTCATACTGATACAAAAGAGTAGCACTGCTCTGCATATCAGTGAAAAGAGACAGTTTATTACTACTTAGAAATCTGATGTTTATGTTAGAGTGATGGATGAGTTTCACATCACCCTATGAGGCATCCTTGTCTGTCCTTACTCTTCTCTCCCAAACCCCCAATGTACGGCTGTTCATTTACACTGCACCTCTTACATCCCACCTAGCACTTATATGGCCACACAATGAGCTGGATCAGCTCTTTGATACAAAAGTACACAGTATTTACTATTGTTCTATCAGTTTTCCATTATACTCACATTGACAGTATTCAGTCATTAGAAAAATGCAAAAAGCAACAGTGCAGTATTTGTCCTTTCTTACTATCTTTCCAAAGTATCTGCTACTGACTGCTAGTGGAGACAGGACACTGTATGAGACAAACCTTTCAGTTGAACCAAATGATAACTGTTCTCAGATTTTTATTAAGTTATTGTTCTTATATCCTTTTGGTTTTATGATCTGACTGAGAAAGGTGCAAGCATCAGAAGGGAGCAGGCACTACAGCTAACAATGAAATTTCAGGGAAACTAAAGCCTATTTCTGACTAAGAACTTAAACATATGTTTAATTTGAAGGTTATGCACAATTAAAATTAGAAGAAAAGCACAGTACATATTTAAATCACGTGAAATGCTCAAGTGCTTTGCTGCAGTAGCAAATGACCTAGAGGAAGGTATGGGACTGCTCATAAGCTTCCTTAGTTTTCAGTTTTAGCTTAACATCTGGTTTATTATAAAGAAGAGTTTTTGCATACAATCAACTCTGTTGTTATCTTAGACTTTGGATGTTGCTTTAACATACTTTAAATATCAGTAAGGCTTATTGAACATAAACTCCAATAATTTCTGACATTTGTGTGATAGAGAGCACCAAAGTCATTAAATGAGAATATGAAATAGATTATTTTGGTTGAATATGGTTAACATAGTCATTTCACAGATGTCAGTGTACAAATAGTGTTGAGTTATTCATTTGGTATTTTATATGTAGCTTATAATATGAAAAAAAAAAGAAGTCTTATTTTCATTCCATGGCAATGTGTTTGGAAGCAGGTACTTCCTTTTTGGAAGAGAAATAAGCCAATACAACAAAATGTTTGCTTTTTGTCGTATGTTACAAAGCAGGCTATTTTGCTTTCTCCATGTGGATAATGAGACCTAAAATGTCAAAATGTTATTTCTCTTTAGGTTACAAGAAAGTATGAAAGTTGCGGAGATGTAAGAAATTTAAGTATCCAGAAACACGCCTGTTAGATAACTTCCTTGTGTTTCTCTACTTATCTCTCAGTGGCAAAATATATTTGCTGTCTTATTCATAATTTTATAAACTACCTTTCCCCAGTTTGCAGTAACCTTGTTATCCCTATAAGATAATAAGGACATGTTTTAATACCTCCCTAGAAAAATCAGTTTGATCAAATGTAATTCCTTGCTCCAGATACTATTTGGTAATTTATTAAACTTCCAAAATTAATAAGTCTTTAATATGGTAACTGAAAGAGATATAGCACACCTTGACCAAAATACTTTGAATTCTGATGTTTCAGCTCCTCAGAATAGTGGCTGTTGATTACTGCACATCTGCACTCTAATACAGCTAGTGTCTACTCTCAGATAGTTCCTCTCTATTGAAGTAAGGTAAATAATGGTAAAAAATGGCAAAAGTAACATCAGGTGCTTGTATAACCATTCTAAACATTTCTGGAAAAAAAAAATATTATTAATGCGTTTATTTTGATTAAAAAGAGCTACATGTATTCATATTGTTCAGTAAATAAGAAAATTTACAGTTTTATAATAGATTTCATTTCAGAATTTGTTTCCCAAGAGCTGAAACAAGGAAAAAAAAATGCCTTCATCTTTGCAAACCACAGTCAAGAATGATCCTCATAGCATTAAATACTTAACAGTCACAGAATAACCCAAAATATTTTTTTGCTGATATCAAAAGACACTAATAAAAGCTGTGTACCTTGAATGAAACATATCATCTTCAGAATCATAAAACAGAAACATCTGAACAACTGATCAACTATACCTTGATTTCCAATATATTCTTTCCCTTATTTGACTGTAAATGAACTAACTTAGTTGCCATGAATAGTTTTTCCACAACAGTGTTTTTGCGCAGAGTATGTGAAAAGATCTTAAAATGCTATGACATTTTATCACAAAAACTATCCTTAAAAATATGTCTTCTTTTCCAGTACTACTAAATGTTCTTCCTCTTTGAACTGGCAGCAAATAGCCACTGAAAGAATTTAATTCCTATATAAGAATTTAATTCCTATATAAGAATTTAATTCCTGTATTCTGTGATATATTCAGACTAATTTCTTGTAACAAGGAAATTCCTCTTCATACACAAAAAACAGTAACATTATGGGGAAAAGAACCAATTTTAACATGTTCTACTTCTTTTGCTTGCTTTGTTAGTTATCTCCCCCTGAAATCCCATTTGCAGTCTGGAAGTAGGAACATAGAAGATCCAAGACAGTGTGAAGAGTTCAGCAGCTTTTCAGTAGCAACTAACTAACCTGTTCCGCAGAGATGGTGTTTTAGTCAGGAAAGCAGTTTCTTACCGAAGCAGATGGACCTGCATACTGTGCATCATGGCCTTTGCTATGACTTCATTTACACTGATAAATAAGCCAACTGGCTGACATTGATACAGCTCACAGTACCATGAGAGAAGCAGTCAGCCCTTGCTGACAGAACCTGCATGTATGCATATTATGCATACATGGAATATAAAGTAACATCAGTTAGTTTTACCTCATATATTAGTTTGCTGCTGTAGGTAGAAGTCAGATGCACTCAGCAGATCCAGTATCCTTTAGAGACTCCTGCACACTCACAGTGCAATAAAAACTCTGCTGTGAACACCATTCCACTCAAAGAGCAAGCTCTGCTGGCATAAGAGATTTTGACTGAAGGTAAATGGATCCAAATTAGGATTTCTGTTATATAAAATTAAGTTTAATAATTTTATAGAGAAGAGAAAATGTAGGAGCACAACAAAGTTTCAAAGTAACAATACCCTCTGGATTGCAAAACACATCTCAAAGGGTTTAAGGGTACATCAATTTGGACTTTAATTCACTGTACTAGATGCGTAGACCTGTACAAGCATGAAGTCAAAGGTTGCAGTCTAATGCAGTTTTTATTCTTTAACTCCATAATCATGGTCTTTCGACTTGTGGAGTTTGGTCATAAATATCTCCAGTAATCTCCAGATATGGGTATAGTTTAATAATATTTCTTTATAATGCTTTCTACACTAATAAAGAAAAAGAAATGCATTTGTGAGCATTAAAGCAAACATCTATGAAATTATCTCAAAAATAAGACTCTAATGTTTTACACATTAAATTAACTGTTGGAACAGTGTGAGGATAGTCGGCTCTGCTTAGTAACAAGTGGCTAAATGGAAAATGTCACTTAATGGGAAGACAATTTTCTATCCCACTAACTCATTTTGCAGTAATTCAGTACCACTGTATATATTTAATATCAATTGTCATTAACAATATCCCATTTAATGTCAGTTGAAAAATCACAAGTTTCCTGCTTGTGGTAGTACTTAACTTAATGCTAGGTATTATATGCTACAGAGATATCTTTTTCAGCCTCTCAGTAAAACGTAGAGTCTATTCATGATTTCACTGAAGTTTTTTCATTTCAGTGAAATATTATTTGAAACAACAACTTCAAAGGACAGGACTGAGAAAAGCAATATATGATGATAATGCCTCTGTAACTATATTTCTAGTTCAAGAGCT
Organism: Anas acuta; assembly: GCF_963932015.1. NCBI lineage: Eukaryota > Metazoa > Chordata > Aves > Anseriformes > Anatidae > Anas > Anas acuta. The sequence continues at coordinate 65,795,046 of NC_088982.1, read as the reverse complement.
GGCAATTAGTAATCCTGTATCACAGCAAAAATAAATACATAAATAAATAAATCCTATAACAATTACTTAATATTTCATCTGGTTCCCTTACCAGTCTTCAGCAAATTCCACCACAGAACCACACTCTTCAACTACTTGTTCACCCCTAGCTCCCTGCATAAAAGCACTAGAATTCAGTAGATTTCGCTTTCTCTACTTGTAAAATAAGAATACTTTTTTCCTTTTTAGTGTTTAAGATGCGGAGCGAGTTTGCACTACCAACCCATGCCATAGGTAAGAAAAAAGCTGGAAAATCTGCAATTCTTTCAAGGTGCTCTATGTTCACCTTACTCAACCTTGCATAATTTAAATATTTTTAAAGTAGCCAGTTTCAAGAAAAATGAAATATTGAGAAAACATACCATTGAGTTAGCAGCATCCAACACATGGGGAACAGAGAGAAAACTTTATTTTTTCCTTTACCTTTTGTAAAAAGAAATAACTCACAACTACATGAGCCCACCAGCACCATCACCTTTAAATGATAACAATATGACAGTTTGAAGACTGAGCCTATTTCATTTAATTTTATAAAGGCTAATATGAATTCTCATAATATGTGTATTTCAAATATATTTCTGTGTTCTTAAAGCACATAAGAAATGAAATGACTGTGTTTTGAAGCCTTTCCCAAAACATGTCCTCCTAAGACTATCACTAAGGTCTATGTGTAAAAAATATACATAGGTCTTCCAGTGACACAGCATTTTGTAATGAACAGAACAACTGTGTCCTAAGACACAAGTGATTTCACTTTCTTCATAATCGAATGTTTCTAATGGTTGAGGAAATGTTAAACTAAATCCTTGACTATGCTCCAGAGCCTGACTTCCCATTTTAGAACTGTGAATCATGCAGGAAGACCAAAACTTTGACTCCACCACCTCGCTGGGAAACCTTTGCTAGTTTTCTGTCAGTAAAGTGCTGCCTGATGTTCAAACAGAAGCTCTTGTGTTTCAGTTCGTGCCTATTGCTTCTTGTCCTGGCACAGGGCACCACTAAGAAGTGCCTGGCTCTGTCTTTTTCACTCCTCCTCCCCCCCCCCTTCCCCCCCCCCCCCCTTTCAGGAATTTATACACATTGATAAGATCCTCTCTGAGTTTTCTCTTCTCCAGGCTGAATAGTCCCAGCTCTCTCAGGCTCATCTCACAGGAGATGTGCTCTAATCCATTAACCATCTTGGTGACCCTCTGTTGAACCAGTATATTCAGTATATAACCCCCAGTATATCCAGGTCTTAAAGAGATTGCTCAGTTAGCAACTCAAAGACCGAAGATGGCATTTACACTTGTCCCAATCCCTAATATAAGTATCCCAAATCAAAACTAAGCAATGATTGGTTATTCAAGGTCTTGGTTTAATTTATTGTTTCTGCTTAAGATCTGAACATATGTATTCTCCAATTTATACTAAACAGCACTTATTCTACACACAGCATCACTTTTGGAATTAAGCATTGTTCAGTATAAGCACAGAAATCAGAATTTGGCTCCAAGTTTTGAGAAATGTAAACAGAACAAAGATACAAAAGATCTATTTAATCAATGTACACAGAGGAAATGCACAATGAGAAACAACACTGATACTGATAGAAGGCAGAGCTATTTGAATGAAATGGAGTTTAAATGGGAGCAGAGCCCCATCATTACCACAAAATAGCAGTATAAATCTTTTCCACAGCAAATTTCTCTTCTTTGTATCTGTAATCACACAGGAAAAATCTGACCTAATCAAACAGAATTTTTGTCATCAACTTCTAGAAGTGACTGGTATCTCCTGTCGGAAACTGTAGAACTACTGAGGTTTTTAATATGATGAATCATTCCGAAATAATCAGAGAGAACTGAACGAATTCTGTGCTAGTTCATTGATTAACAGCAAAATTTTATGCTATCACCCCATATTCAAGGTCCCATTCTCTCCTTAGATCTACACTGATGATATCACAATAGCATGAATGCAAGAATAATGCAACTAGCTGAATTTTTATAAACTGATTAGATGCTGTAAGGAAGGAATATTTATGTATTTTTTTTTTCTTTCAGGGATTTACAGTCAATGAAAAGCGGCAAAACATGGAGTTAATTTCAACCACCTCTTACAGAAAGAAGGAAAGTTTAGAACACCAACAGAGCATTTTATAACCTTTATTTCTTCAAATATAGAAGAGAAAAATACTTTCAGTGCTTACTGAATTTATACATCATGTGATAAAGTTATGCAAATAATCCATTTCAGTTCACCTTAAGAACTAAAACCAACCACATATGGGACTATATCTAAGTGGCTCATCTAAGAAGCATTTGAGTACATCCAATGCATATCATAGCCCCAGGAGAAAAATCATCATTTTTTAGTCTTTTGACAGAAGTGCAATTTCACTTTATTCTATGATACATGCTTCCAAATGTAAGACCATACCCATACCATTTAGTTCACAAAAGAAGTCACCAAAAATCTGAACCAGCCAAGGGATGTATGCACTTCGACATTTGAGTTCAGACAGGGTTTCAAAATGAAAATTCCCAATTAAATGAGAACTCCCATTGTGGTTCATACCAGTTAATGGACCCTCAGCATATGAACTCAGCTCCTGTCAGATAAAACTGAATCAAAATATGTTTTTGAGCAACACACTCAGTGCTCGTCAACTCTTAATGAGGGCCCAGTCCAGAGGATGAGATTTAGGAGTAAACCCTCAGGACACTGCAGGTGGATACAGGATCAACAGAACCAGCTGTTAACAAAATTCAGATCCATTCATACTGATGCTGGCAAATGCTACTTGATAGTACAGAAACAAACATTTAGAGACTCATAACAAACATTTGACTCATGACATAAGCAATACAGACAACTTATCAGGCTACAAATCACTGTTCTAGTAACACAGAATTTTACTGTTAATCTATTTTACTGTTACACTAGCACAGACTCTGAGAAAAAAATAAAAATAAATAGTGATGTTGAAGTTAATTCTGAAAAATTCAGAGAACTTTAAACTGAAAAAAAAAAGATTTTTTTTTTTTTACTTTGAATTTAACCCCATTTCTGACTGATAAATTATTTCTGTTCTGAAACAAGACAAGTTTGAATCTACATATTTCCCTTTTTGAGACTTTCAGGACAATTTTAACAAAAAGTTAATGTGTGTTAATTTAGTCATAAAAGTGAAATCAAAGGTTCTTAAAACCACTAGATCTGCATTGCCGACTTGGAGGTACTCTTCTGGATTTTCATCTGAGCAAATTCAAAAGCTAGCCTTGCTCTCACAAATGTTCTAAAAGAAAAGTTCATTTAAGAAAAAAGTTGCTTGTTGTGTAATGGATGGCCTTACAGAAGAATCTCAATACTCCATCAGTTCTTCCTAGTCCTACTTGAAATGAAAATGAGCTATTCCAAAAACCCAACAAACAAAAACACAAATATTTTTCAATAAATATTATTTGCTCCATGAAGGGTTGCACAGAAATTTTTTAGAATCTATGTATCTTGACAGCAGGGAGATAAAACATCAGTTTCACTTCTAGAAGTCAGCTATAGAAAAGTACTAAACCCTTGTGGGACTGCACGCAAAAAGCCTAGTGCTGCCGAGATTTCACCCCTATTGAAGTTCATACAGTGGTTTAAGTGTAATACAATACCATTATATTTAATGGTATTTTAAAAGAATGGTCTGAATGACATGGTATATTCTACTTTTTTTTTTTCTTTACCAAAATGAATAAAAATTTGTGTTAAATAGACTGCAGGGGCGTCTCAGATGATCATTTGGAACTCTGTCTTCTAAAGCTTAAAGGGTAATGTACTGTTTTAAACCCCTGTGACACCACGTCGCACATCTCTCCATACTGAGCTAGCTTTATATCTCTCTGGGTACTCATTACAATATATTCTGTATATATACACAAAACACCCTGTCTGTTAAAGTATAAAATTGCACTTTGCTCTTGGTGTTTAACTGTCTCTGCCCCAAGAGGAAATACATATATATCTTTCTTTGACAGTAAAATTGTAGACCACCAAATTCATAAATATAATGATACAGTTTTGGCAGGGTGAGACTCCTTTGGATGACCATGGAAAGTGAGAGATACAAAAGAGCATAAACTCTTTTTTTCTTTAATTCTCATTCATCTCCTCTATGCCTGGGTAGACATAATACAGAAGTATATATACAACTATAATACCCCATCATCAAGAGAGTCAGCAATAAAAGGGGTGTCCAATTACTTTTCTCAGAAACAAATTACCTACTATACTTAGGTTTTTGATAACTCCTCTGTCAAAAGTCACATATTCTGACTTGATAAAACATTTTTTCAGAACAACAGAAACATACTTGCAAGCTGATGCAAGTGCCTAAAAAAACACTGGAAGTCATTTCCTACCTAAGTTTTGCTAGAGCTTAAATGTTTTTTAATGCACTTCTGATTCCTCTGTGTGACAAAAATATTACAGGATTCACAGCACTTGCAGTGAAAGAGGCAGTAATAATCACCTCCAACAGATGACTGTGAATAGAAATGAAAGTTTCTCTAGGATTCAAGCACTTTTTTTTTTTTTTTTTTTTTTTTCAAATCTTCCCTAAAGGCCATCTATCATTCTGGTTGATTTTGTGATTGTAATTTCATAGCTTCTATCATGTACTTCAGTTACCATAAACCAAAAAAGTTTCACAGAACAAGAAGGATTACTAACCTTCCAAATAATACTATTCTTTCTTCATTTTTACCATGTGAACACTGTTGTTATTTCACTTCAGAATGATTGTTTTTTAATTTTCTACACAAATAAAGGTGGGGGGAGTTCTGCATGTGAGATGGCAGGTGCCATTGTCAGCCTTTTATTTTTTTTTTTTTTTCCAGGCTGCTGTTAGACGTACAACCTCTTTCTTTTGCTTATGTTTCAGGAGGTCACAGCACTAATCATAGGAAGACACACAACTTAGGTAACATTAGCCTTTTTTGCACTCCCCTGTTTACAGTTCAGTACACAAATCTTCCTTAAATTAAAGTGCACAATCTTACCTAACAAACAACAAAGTAAGCTGCAAACAATCTTTATATGTCAAGTATTACACTAATATACCTGTCTATCAAAGCATGTTATTAAGTAAATGAAACATTCTATTATTCAACAAAATGGATACTTCCACTCCTCCCCTCTAGGCATTCCATGACAGGACATGCTGTAAATCAGCAAGGCTCATCAGCACATCAAGTAGCTACACTTTTGTGCATCAGCTAAAGACATAGGTCTTATTGACAGATAAATCATGAGAGGAAACGAGAGCTTTCCTTCCTCTTCTCATTTCACATGGAAGTTTTGCACAGAAAAAGGGTATATCAACTCTGATTTCATTCTCAAATATGTTCAGTCTTGCACTGAAAAATTAATAGGTTTTTGCTTTGCCATGGAGAGGATATTTGTTAACTGTAGTTTGAAGAGAAGAATGGAGTTAAAAGTTATAGTACAATGTAGAAACTACAACATTTCATTGAGTGACTACAGGGTTATGGAATGTTGTTATTCTATGTTGTATTTACTCATGTAAGTGTATACAAGTACAAAGACTCTAACAATACAAAACACAAAAAAGATTCCAACAATTAATACAACTACGAAAAATAGATGAGAAAATCCTAACAAAATGTAAAATAACTGGGGTGGACACTTCCTTAATATTCTTCATCAATAAACATTTGTAATCATACAGCCTGAAGTCATTAACAAGAAAACTGATCAAGAAATGCTAGGTATTCACAAAGCTAAACTCATGCAGCCTGCAAGTGTAAGTAAGGCCCTTTATTAAGACCCCTTTGAAAGATGTTGTTCCATAGGTTAGACATATGGTACCATATAGTTATGTAGAAATGTTCAGTTAACTAAATGAGCTAACTTTTATTAATATTTTATTTGATGCTTTTAGTGTGCACTAGTGTAAGTATATTTTAAAAGGATACATAAAAGTCCTCTCCCTGTACACTAGTAGCCACTTGGGCAGGAGGCAGCTACTCTTCTAGGAAAGGTTAATAACTTCCTTATCTTTCTAAACAAACTTATTTCTGATAAACTTCATTAGCCTGAGATGTCCTTTCGTTAATTATCTTATATGCTAAGTCCAAAGATAATTAAACTACATAGCATTCTGTGCAAATAGATCGTCTATACTGATCACTAAAATTATAACAGCAGGACATAACCTATCAGTATGCCTATCTATGCATACTAAATACAATGGTTATTAAAAAAAAAAGTTATGTCACAAAGAACGTACAAATTTCAAAATTTGGGTTAGTCAAAGCAGTGGAAAAAAAGTGAGAAAAAAAATAAAAGGAATGTGAAGAGGGATCCCATAAGTCCTATTTTAAAAAGAAAGAGTGATTGTCTCATTGTTACATCCAGTTGGTGCACCATGGAGAAACTTGGGCCCCCTCTTCTCACTTCAACACGTTACATGGTCCCATGCAGTGCCAAAATTCTGAGCTGGAATCACTCAGAAAAACATACACTGGTATGTCTTCCACTTCCTCTTTCTCATTTTTGTATCATTTCATCTACTTGCAATTTTTTTTACTGTCACATAGCCTTTACATGAAAAATATTTGTACATACACTTTTTTTCCATAAGAGACCTATTCTTAAAATTATGTCTTATTTCCTTAAAGATATATCCTATTTCAACATCGTATACTGTACTTACTCAGGCTACCCCTAAGGTTCAGTTAAACAGAGACCATGCTGGATTCTCAGGTCAGGTCCAAAGGATACCTTCTAATTCACATGATATTCTCACAGACTGATGTGTATGTATACATATATATGAACTTTATTCCATTTTACATACAGGCAAAGCAGTAGATAAAGGAGAATACAGGTCTGTCCTGAGTCTTCCTTTTTCCGTTATTTATTTTAAATATGCGAATCTATCTAGAGATGGAATCACTACAGTATCTGGTAAAAAATTTGTTGTGATGGTAGTTTCTAAGAGATGTTAGTGACTCAGTCTCAGAATTTAACATTAACCTGGATTGTTGGCATCTTTCCCAGGTGATTAAGAGTTATTTGCACCTCATCCACTAATGTGAAAATATTATTCAGCAATGTATCCCACATGGTCTTGATTCTTTATCCTGGCCTGAATCCAGATTTTAAAATTTCTTATAAGTTCCTACTTTCTTATAAGTTATTCTTATTTTTCTTATAAGTTTTTCTTATAAGTTCTTATTTTCTATAAGTTCCTAAATAACAGTTTGACATCAGATACAATTAGAAGACATGCTAGGAGTCTGATAACTAACTAGATTTTCTGGGCAAGACACATAGGAAAGAAGAATTGTGTTTTTAATAAACAGAGAGCTGCTTAAAATATGAAAATGTTAATAAATAATAAAAATCTAGGATTTATGTTCAGACTCTTAAATCAGAAAGATTTAAGAAACATTTTCCTATTATCTATAGATTCTAGAATTTTTTAAAGACATAATCTTTTGCCAATCTGTCGGAGTTCTTCCTTTCTGTGTAGACAGATAATACGATGTGCATGTAACATGCACTTTCCTGATTCCCTACAAGTTATGTATGTTTTGCATTTCCCAGTTTATCATCACCTTGCTAGTTAGGATCTCCTTCCTTTCCTCTCTCTCTTCTTATTTGATTTTGCAGAAGATAAAAAAAAAAAAGTTCAGTCATAACAATATATGTGAAAAAAAGCCTTCTTGCTGGATGCTACTTAAATTTTTCTGGCTAAGCAAAATGGTCCACATTTTAAGAGCCAAAAAATCAAAAGAAACACACACATGCTACTAACTCCAATTTGACAATTAAAGATCAAATAGTACTAGTGAAGATGTCTCAACAAGCTACTGCAGGATAGAAGGCAAGGCATCATTCTAGTGATTCTGAACTGAAGGGAGATAAAAGCAAACATCTTTGTCCCTTAGGAACTGAATTCCATTTCCATAAATTAAAGAAGATGCATTAAAGAAGATGCAACAAAATAAATTCCATGGAATGCCAGAAACTGATCTAGTCTTGCTTACTCACACTGGCTAGTAAGGATCATTTGCATAGCAAGTTCTGTAAGCTGAGTACATCTATGTTTGCAGTGGTCTTAGAAAATAGGCCTATTGACAATATAGAAAATCCCCCATCCTCTTTACAAAACCCTTCCTTCAAAATCTATAACTCTGCTTTTGCAAATAGCATAATAAATATGCATCTTAGCTGAGCAACAATGAGCTCTCCCACTGCTTTAGATCATCCTTTAATTGCACCATTTTTTATTTTTCCAGCCTATTAACCTGAACTCCTCCAGATAAACAGCAAATATGCTGATACAAGTTCACAACACAACAGTATATTTATTCCTTCTCATCACCATCAGGATTAGTACAATAGATACACTTGTTCTTTCCAAAACTGTAATGAGACAGAACACTGTTGCACAACTAGCAATGTTTGGTGAAACACTCATTTGTAAGCTGGAGCACAAATAACACACTGAGAAAGTCTGGCCATAGTCAGTGAATTCTGATAAATAATACAGCCTGCTAACTCTATTACTCTTCTGGTAAATCATGAGAGCTCCCTTTGAGAAAAACAATATAATCTGTAAGTCAAATTGGGAAACGTAAGACAAATGTCATGCATTATTGCCAGAAAACTCCGAAATATGTTAAGTACATTTCAAACATATTGAATAATTCATAAACAATAGCTCCAGAAAAAAAAAAAAAAAAAAAGGAAGAAAAAAGAAATATTTTCGCTTTATATTCTGTGCTGAACAAAGACTGGTAAGCACCAGTTTATTGCTTTTTGTTGTATTAGGTATCCAAAGCAACCTAATGAGAAAATACTCAGAATTTAATACCCCAGGGGAAAATAAACAAATAAATAAATAAAATAAATGTATAACGTGTGAGATTAAGTCAATTTAGTATTAACCAGTAACTTATTTTCTTTTCCTTGTGATTTAAAAGTAGTATGTGGTTAAAAGCTAGTAAGATCATTGTCTTTAATTTGATTTTCTGGTGATGATCATATATTACCTTATTTTCTTCTAAACTGAGGTATAAAGGAGTGTAACAGCTCATCCAGCTAAATGATCAAAGAAGCTAAAATATGAAAAGAGATTACTTAAGTAATATATTTTTAAAAGTAATTTATCAATGAAAGTACACTTTGTAAGCTAACTTTCTGGTATGAGTCTAGTCAGGTTTTTGTGTATAGTCTTGTAATATGCTTCCTTTCTGAAGGGTGATGAATCATGGAATGGCTCGGGTTGGAGGGGACCCCAAAGATAATCTAGTTCCAACCCCCCTGCCATAGGCAGGGATGCCACCCACTAGATCAGGTTGGCCAAGACCCCATCCAGCCTGGCCTTGAACATCTTCAGGGATGGGGAATCCAAAGCATTTGGATAGTCTGTCTCACCAAAACTCCAGTTTAAATGCTTTGCCACAGAATCCATCCCCTTCTGGGACAGTGTCAAATGCACTGCAGCTGAACATTGGCCAGAATACTGAGCTTGAAAATAGTAGAACTAGAAACTGGAAACAGGCATCAAGTCCACCTTCTCAAACTGTGGATGAAATATGCACAGGACAACAAAATAATTGTACATTGTGCATTGATTTTTAAAGAAAGGAAGAGGGAACAATATTTCAAAAGACAAAGGAAGATGAAGGAAATCAAAATAGCAGAAACAAGACCTAAAATTGCAAATGTAGAACACAAACGTAGAAGAGCTGGATGGAAGAAAGAGACTTGGAACTGCATCCAAAGCCTACCTCTTTCTGACACAAAAACTGTCAGATTTCTACTGTGCACAAGAAAATCACATTTTATATAAAATCTGCTAAAAATATAGCACCAATTCCAGGACATATGTAAAATCAGCATCCTTTTCTTCCATCTGTGGTGTAAATGCCTGAAGTAACTAGGAAAATAAAATTAACATTCACACTTTTAAGGAAAAGGTACAGCATTGAAGAGGCTTTCAGGGTAGGGCATAACTGCATTATCTGAGCGTTCCCTAGGCTCCCAACCTTAGATGCTATCGCGCTGGGGAAACTTGGTGTGCTAGCCCTAAGGAACAGCACGGAGCGGAGAGTGGAGTGGAGACACCACGGCTAGGCTCTCTAATCAGGTGGGGCCTCGATTGTTCTTGTGCACAAAGATGCACTTTTTGCCACCCTGAGCCAAAGACCTGTCATGTTTTCACAAATGCTGTACCCTAGTGTACTTTTTGCTCATTATAGTATCATTATAATACCAAAACACACCTCCATCCCAAAAGCTACCCACCTCCAAGGTGCGACCACCCCTCACTAAGCATGCGCCCTGAATTTCTCGGAGCCTATTACTTTAAACGGAGACGGGAAAACTTTACACCAATCATAACTAAGATATGCTTGACTAGAGCCACTCAAGCTCCACCTAGAAGATAGAAAATAATATAAATTGGCCCAAGAGAGAGGGGATGTTAGGGAAGATACCACCGTCAGGGGAGATACCATCCCGAGGAAATACAACATCCTTAGGACCTCCTGACTCCTGGGATCGATCGGTCGACGGGCTGAGCCTCTCTTCCCCCCCCCCCCATTGGGACGCCTTTGGGTGAGATCTGAATACTTGCTTATAAATCTCTATAGAGTCTTTAATCCTTTTAAGGCATTTATTTCTAGGCTGCGCACCTGTAACACCTACAACACCTATAACATCTGTAACATCTAACACATCTAACACATCTATAACACCTGTAACATCTGTGACACCTATAACACCTGTGTATTTCATGCATACTAGCTTGCTTTTGCAGACAGTCACTATCGCCGGCAATCCAAAAGAACCTGATTATCCGTTGCTGTAATAAACCATACTTGATTGCATTGTGATAGCTCTCATTAATGCAACTAGGGTGAGGGTGGTTATCCGTGATAGTTCAGTGTTCTGAATCTAACCAGACCCCCAGACGGTTAATGCATTGTTGGTGAATGTCTGAACGGACCCCCAGGTGGTTAATACGTTTTTGGTGAATGTCTGAATGGACCCCCAGACGGTTAATGCGTTTTTGGTGAATGTCTGAACAGACCCCCAGACGGTTAATGTGTTTTTGGTGAATGTCTGAACGGACCCCCACGTGGTTAATACGTTTTTGGTGAATGTCTGAACGGACCCCCAGACGGTTAATGCATTTTTGGTGAATGTCCGACTGGTTACGTACTCTGAATCCAACCGGGCCCGTAACAGTTAATCAGCTACACCCCTTTAACACGACACCAGGCATCCCTGCTGAGATCCATCAGGAGGTCTTGAACCTGCTCTTCACTTACAGTGGGTGAGACTTTGATCTCCCAGCCTCCACCTATGGGTTCAGGGCCATGAAAGACTTGGGAAGCCCGTCTACCAGTGCAGATGGAGGCAAAGAAATTGCTGAGCACCTCAGCCTTCTCCACGACTGTTGTTACCAATCACTCAGCTAGAGAAACCCGTTCCTAGGAGAAGAATTTAGCCACCTATCATCGCTTACACACTCCTATTTTCACCCCTCCCTCGGTCTATTTTCACAAATATTAGAGGTGCATGGTGGCCCTCGGGGACTCCTCCTGTCACCCCAGTGCAGCAGATCGAAGGCAGCTGGGTCCTCTCTTGTGCTCTTCCTCGAGGCTCTGTGCAGAAGGGACGGCGCCTCTGGCACAAGTGCTGGGGGATGGGAAAGAAACACACACACACAACCCCTGAGAATTAGCAACACAGTGGTTTATTGGCGGGACGTCCTGCAGGTAGGCATGTCCATGGTGTTTGGGGGCTCCATCGCAAGCTAATGCTTGCGATGGAGCCGGCGCGACGACGAGTAGGGGACTAGGCGGGCACTCTTGCGACGCTCCTTGTGCGCTTGGAGAGTAGAGAGCAAGGACGCGCCGCGGGGGTCCCAGCTCAGTTCTGGCGGAGGCGGATCCACCTCCATCGGCTCCTCCTCGTCTGCTGGCGGATCCGTCTCCATCGGCTCCACAGTGTTGGGCAGAAGGCAAAGCCAGTCCTTGCCTGGCACTGCCCAAACGGGCTGTCGTCCACTTGGCATGTTTTCAGCCCAGGGAGCAGATCCAGGGGCTCGTCCGCTTGCACTCCTTGGTGCCGTGCCTCCGTTGGCTTGATTTTCCTTCGTGCCACCACTGCCGGCATCTGATCTGTGGCCGTGGCTGGGTCCTGCACTGCTTTCCCTGGCGTAGGAATGCCTGTGCTCCCCGTGTCTCTCTGCCCGATAGTCCTCCATTTGCCCCTTGCCACTGTGGTGGCTGTGGGAACGCCCAGGGCCCCCGTCGCTGTGTGGTGGTGGGGATGGCCTGTTCCTCGCATCGCTGCGGTGCCAGTGGTACCGCCGGTAGCTGTCTGGGCTTGCTCCATGGGCACGCCTCTGCTCCGTGTGGCTGGCTGGCTGATGTTCCTGCCTTCGCCTTGTGCCATCGTGGCGTGAGCTGGAAGACCCATTCCCCCAGTGGCTGTATCGTCTAGGGGAAGGGCGACTCACGACTTGGACTTGCTGGTGTCGGAGCCCGTCCTTGCTTGGTCCTGGCTGCACGCGATGCCTTCCCTCAGAAGACCTTTCAGGCTGGGGTGCCGAGCCACGGGATCGTTCACTTGCACGCCAAGATCCCGTGCCACTGCGAGGTGGATTTGCATTTGCGGCTCCAATGCTGCCGTCAGGTTTCTGCCCATGCCTGGATCCTGCGCTGTGCTGGGGACTCTGGGCACGCCTCTGCTGCATGGGGCCGTCTGCCCAATAGACGTACCTTTGCTCCTTGCCACTGTAGTGGCTCTGGGAAGGCCCCGGCTCCCCGTCGTTGCGTGGTGGAGGGGATGGCCTACTCCTGGCATCGCTGCGGTGCCAGTGGTACCGCCGGTAGGTGTCTGGGCTTGCTCCATGGGCGCCCCTCTGCTCCGTGTTGCTGCCTGCCCGATGTTCCTGCCTTCGCCCCATCCCGTCATTGGGTGAATTGGAAGGCCCATGGCCCGAGTCGCTGTCTCGTTTAGGGGAGGGGCGGCGCACGGCTTGGCCTTGCTGAACTTTGAGCCTGTCCTTGACGAGTCCTGGCTCGATGTGATGCCTTTTTTCCGTGCACTTTCTTGGCTGGGGTGCTGAGCCGTGGGGTTGTTCATTTTCACGCCCAGGTCCTGTTCCACTCTGCGCCTCCTTTCCGTTTCTGGGCCCCACGCTGCCATCTTCTTTCTGGCCGTGCTTGGGCCCCACGCTGCCTTGCGCGTTGTTGTTGCGCCCGCGCTCCTGGTGGTGGTCTGGCCGCTGGTCCTGCTGGTTCCTCACGCTGCCATTTAGACTGGAAGAAGGCCCAGGCCCCCTGTCACTGTGTGGCTGGGGGGCCGGCCTGTTCCTCACATCCTTGCGGTACCCATGGTACCGCTTCAGGGTGTCGGTGGGCTGGGTGCCTGAGCTGCCTTGGGCACTGGTGTCGGTCGTGCCGCCGGCGCTCTGCCTCCACCCATAACTCTTCTCCATCTCCTTCTCCTTAACAGCTGCCTTCGTCACTACTGGTGCTCGCTGGGCCTGCAACGCTGCCCGCTCACACCAACGAGGGCCGCCTCTCGCCTTGCTGCTTTGGCTCTTCCTCCTGCCGCCAATGCCGGCTCTCAGAGGGCCTCGAAGCTCAGCGAGTGCCGGGCCAGCGGCGGGGGTCCGCTTTTATAGGGCCCGCAGCAAGGGCGGGGCAGTGGTGGCCACTGTGACCTCAGGAAGCCTCTGTGATGCAGGGGCCCGTGCGTGGCCAGTTTGGGGTAGCTGAGGGCCCCTTGTGTGGGGCTGGCTTCCCCGGGCCGTTTGGCTTGCCAGAGACAAAGGCTGCCCCTCGGCCACAGGGATTGCCCTCCACCTCGCATCCTGTGCCCTGGGTTTATTTTTAACGCTGCTTTTTATGGAATTTCATTCTATTGTTTACGGAAAAGAACAAAAGCGCAGTGCATCTTCAGCCCCAATGCCCATGTGTGCTTTATCCTCTGAGTGAAGAACTTCTTCCTCACGTGGCATCTAGTCTAAATCTCCCCTCCGTTTGTTCAAAGCCATTATTCCTTGTTCCATCACTACCCTCCCTGACAGAGCCCATCTCCAGCTTTCTCTTAGGCCACTTTTATGGGTTAGGTTAGGTGGCACAACTACAGGACATCGCAAATTGCACCCTTATCTGCCTTGTTCCACATGATGTTTTCCAGCTCAGGCTCTAGCCTCTCATCAGTGTAGCACAGAATCATAGAAACATTAGGGTTGGAAAAGACCTCCAAGATCATCTGGTCCAACCATCACCCAACCACCGAGGTCACCCACTAAAGCATGTCCCTGTGCACCAGGTCCAACTTTTCCTTGAACACCCTCAGCGACAGGGACTCGACCGCTTCCCTGGGCAGCCCGTCCCAATGCTTGTCTGCTCTTGCAGGTATTAGCAGTTCAATGGCTCTCTAATGAACACTCTGACCCTATCATTGCCATTCCTGTTGAACCCCAAAAAATATTGGTAAATTTTCTTATTGATACCAGGACCCAAATGTCAGTAATTACGCACGAGACAGCACAAACCCTGAACAGAACACCTGGTCAACGCAGGGTTAAAATCACGGGAATCAATGGTGTGGAAAAACAATGCCCCACTGCAAAAATTTCACTCTGGTTGCCAGAAGAACAAAAATTTACCAGGGTAGAAGTATTAGTTGGTTCTGCATACACAAATATTTTAGGATTTGACATACTGCATGGTCATATGTGGAAACTCCCTGATGGAACTGTGTGGAGTTTCGCGACACATCAAAGGGATTCAGGCACTGTGAGACTAAGCCTGTTACAAACATCCACACCCTTATCCCCTGCTAAAATCATTAATGATCGGCAATATCTGTTGTCAGCAGCAGCACTTATGGGGACTGACGCGGTGGTAACAGAATTGAAAAAAAGAGACATTATTAAAAGGACCAATTCACCTTACAATTCACCAGTGTGGCCAGTAAAGAAACCAACCAGGCAATGGCATTTTACAGTGGAATACAGACAGCTGAATGCTAACACTACACCTTTGACTGCCACAGTTCCAAACATGGCAGAGATAGTGAAAGCCCTCTGTGTTTCTAACAGTAGCAATAGTGCTAACTACTCCCTAATATTTCTATGCATGGGAAATCAAAGATTGCTATTTCACCCTCTTTCTAACCCTGCCGGTTGAATACAACCGAGCATATTTTATTTTCTTTTGTGTTCACAGGAACCCTGAGCGAACTGTATATGGACAGCTGGAAGATGACGAATCAACAGTTTGGATTAATGATGCTATGCTTTACCCTGACCTTGATGCAATTACAGACCTTAAAGGAAACTTAGCTACTGTGGCTGTGCATGGAGCTGAGGTGTTTCACCGTGGCATTTAACCATGTATTGTCACAGTATAGCACAGTTACTGGAACATCTCAAAACAGAATAACCTAAATCTCTCTACTTTAGTTCTCAAAAGATGGAGTTGGAATGATTCTCTAAGAATGGCTGAACTTTAAGCCATGTCTGGACAAACAATACAAATTGGTTGCCAAATAACTAAAATAACTGAACCAAATTTTGATTGCTGGTACAATTTTACTTTCACCAAACCTATAATTGTGTGCTGTCTCTGAGGCTACAGAGGCACAGAATTACTATTTGAATTCATGGTCAAAGGATAAGAAGCCTCTGCCCCTGCAGATATTTGAAAACGAACCGACTCAGCCTCCCATTGGTCTAACTCCTTCCATCTTCAACACAGGTCCTTACATAATTAAAAATATGGGACAACAACAAATTCTCTTTGACCCTAGTTGGTCCCTAAAAAAGGGCCACAGGATGCAACTGGGTTATTAGGGACAGGATTAGGTATATTAAATA
The DNA here is from genome assembly GCF_963932015.1 of Anas acuta. Classification (NCBI taxonomy): domain Eukaryota; kingdom Metazoa; phylum Chordata; class Aves; order Anseriformes; family Anatidae; genus Anas; species Anas acuta. Next base: position 65,779,094 of record NC_088982.1, on the reverse strand, counting down.
GCATTGATGCTGAGGTCTTAATGAGTAGAGTAACTGCTACTACAGATGACCTAAGGAAATTGGAACAACCAATAAAATCATCCTTATTGGCTTTAGGAGCAAATCAATGGCTTCTATCAGATGTTTTGCCCCATTGGGAACAAATTGAGGAAAATGATCATCAATTAATTGTAAATGCCCTTGGAAAAGCCCAAGGCAATACCTCCCTTGCCTTGAGCTGTATCCCAGTGCAGTTATGGATACAATCTGTAGCAGCGGCTATTATTAGAGAGGGAGAAGGAGGAACTTTGCCCACTGAAATTCGAAAACTGATTTGGGATAATGCTTCAGAATTTGAAAAAGAGTTTCAAGCATGGTGGCAATTAGTCAACTTTACCCATTAAAATGATAAAATTGTTGCCTTTATACTTACTATAAGTAATGCCACCGTATACAATGTATATCCAATCATTGCATTAGGACGCAATCATAATGGAACTATACTTTATCCTAAAGAGCATAAAGTATGGGCCCATCAGAAGGGAGGAAAGTGGCAAACAATTGATGTAAATGCATGCATTGTGCGTGAACAAAAAGGTTTCATCTGTGAAAGTAACACGCTGGAATCTCAAGACATTTGTCTTGACACTGAGCAAAATATTTGCCACTTTGAGATACATCCTAATGAAACCCTTAAAACTGTACTTGTATATATTGGGAAAAGTTGTGTTTGTATGAGAACTCATTGTGATTCTATAGTCGTAGATAATACGGCGGTAGATACCAGTAATCACTCTAACGTTTGTGTTTGCAATTTTACCAAAATTCTAGGATGTGATTTTAATTACTCAGTTCCTGTCACTTCTTATCAACTTATTGCATCTAATTATATTCTGCTTCATGAACTGCTGCCTACTACTATTGGAATGAACCTCACCTTGGTGAAGAAATTGCTGGTACATGAGGACCTGAAGCAGCTGATGACTCAAGTCCGAGAAAATGGACAAAAGACTCTGATTACTGTCCATCATGATGCACAAGAAATACATCGAGTGATGGAAAGAGTAAAGAGAGATGAGAGACACCGTTGGTGGGACACTTTGTTTGGATGGTTGCCAGCTGCCAAGGGAATCTTCAACAAGATGCTTCACCCTGTTATTGTTCTGCTAATACTCACTGTGTTATGTTTTATACTGACAATTAGTTTGTATGTTAAACTCTGGTTTATGATGAAACGTTTAGCATCCCTACACAATGTACATACACTCGGTAAACCTCAATCCGAGAACGTATGTGATGTCCCTGACATATTCCAACTGTCGTGAAGCTTGAGTGACTATAGTCACGGGGTGGATTATGTGGTGTAAATGCCTGAAGTAACTAGGAAAATAAAATTAACATTCACACTTTTAAGGAAAAGGTACAGCATTGAAGAGGCTTTCAGGGTAGGGCATAACTGCATTATCTGAGCGTTCCCTAGGCTCCCAACCTTAGATGCTATCGCGCTGGGGAAACTTGGTGTGCTAGCTCTAAGGAACACCACGGAGCGTGGAGTGGAGTGGAGACACCACGGCTAGGCTCTGTAATCAGGTGGGGCCTCGATTGTTCTTGTGCACAAAGATGCACTTTTTGCCACCCTGAGCCAAAGACCTGTCATGTTTTGACAAATGCTGTACCCTAGTGTACTTTTTGCTCATTATAATATCATTATAATACCAAAACACACCTCCATCCCAAAAGCTACCCGCCTCCAAGGTGCGACCACCCCTCACTGAGCATGCGCTCTGAATTTCTCGGAGCCTATTACTTTAAACGGAAACGGGAAAACTTTACACCAATCATAACTAAGATATGCTTGACTAGAGCCACTCAAGCTCCACCTAAAAGACAGAAAATAATATAAATTGGCCCAAGAGAGAGGGGATGTTAGGGAAGATACCATCGTCAGGGGAGATACCATCCCAAGGACATACAACATCCTTAGGACCTCCTGACTCCTGGGATCAGTCGACGGGCTGAGCCTCTCTTCCCCCCCCATTGGGACGCCTTTGGGTGAGATCTGAATATTTGCTTATAAATCTCTATAGAGTCTTTGATCCTTTTAACGCTTTATTTCTAGGCTGCGCACCTGTAACACCTAGAACCCGCACCTAGAACCCGCACCTAGAACACCTGTAACACCTGTGTATTTCATGCATACTAGCTTGCTTTTGCAGACAGTCACTATCGCCGGCAATCCAAAAGAACCTGATTATCTGTTGCTGTAATAAACCATACTTGATTGCATTGTGATAGCTCTCATTAATGCAACTAGGGTGAGGGTGGTTATCCGTGATAGTTCAGTGTTCTGAATCTAACCAGACCCCCAGACGGTTAATGCATTGTTGGTGAATGTCTGAACGGACCCCCACGTGGTTAATACGTTTTTGGTGAATGTCCAAACGGACCCCCAGTTTTGGTGAATGTCCGACTGGTTCAGTACTCTGAATCCAACCGGGCCCGTAACGGTTAATCAGCTACACCCCTTTAACGCGACACCATCCTAGCAAAAATAACACAGGACATCTAAGGTGTTGATTAGCTGCTCAAATCCAGTCAATCACCAATACTTTATTCCATTCACTCACTTCTGCCAAGCACTGGAAAATGTCATGGGAGAATTTCATCTCTTGCCTGCTATCCTTCCTGGTCTCTAAATCAAATCAACCTTAAGCAGCCAGGAAAAGAACAGTTTTGCTATCCAAAAACTGGAAGAAAGAACATAAATTTTTTCCTAATTTCATAGTTAACACTTCACATGGATCAAACAGGTAAGCAGCAGTAATATCCTTCTGTGAAAGTTACAGTAAAACTCTACATACATATTACAGCTCTAATGCCGCTTAAAATCATTGCGGAACTTGTCTTAAAGAAACCAGAGCACTTGAAGAGGGGTGTTCATTTATGGACATAAAATTATGTAATGGACATTTATATGTCCATTAAAATACGTTAAGTCTTAAAATGCATGAATATACTGTGAGTGAAGGAAAATATATTCAGCTAATTTATAGAAAAATTGAGGAGGAAAACAGCACAGTTCTCTTACAGCACTTCACTAGAACTTTAACAAAGTGATATTTTTGCTGTTAAAAAACAGCATTCTTCATTTGTGATGTTTGCTATACCAGTTTGTATGCTCAGACATTTCCATGAATCATGCCCAGCACAGCAAGGAAAACTGGACAAGACACTAATTTATAACTGAAGAAGAAGCAAACCCGTTTCTTATATTAGGTCTCTAGTGAATTTCACAGACACCCCTACATCTTCAAAAGCAAAAATATTTCCTCAGACAGAAAATTAGTTACTGAAAGAAATGGCAGTACCAGCTGATTCATTAAGCATTTCTGTGCAACACGGACAATAAAGCATGTATTAATCTGAAACTCATGCACATCAGACGGCTGCAGTAAGAACATGTCACACAGATGCCTTTAGCAACATACAGAAGCTGTTAACATACAAATTTAACTGCTTATCTTAAGCAAAACAAGCTTTCCAGTATACATGTATTTGTTTTTAAGCCACATTACTTCTCTTTTCACTCGTATATATACAAATAACTTAATAGCATGTCAACGGATGATACCAACAGAAAACTATCTTGTAAACATTCATGTAACTCGAATAAGCAATGCTTTGAGAATGTATCTAATATCAGGAATATATGGCTATTTCAAGCAACAGGAAAATTCTGTGTTTTTAGTACCCTTGGCATCAAAATATTAGTTATTCTGGAGTGGAGAGTAACTACCAAGCAACATACTGAGTAATAGAGACAGTACGTGTGTGTGCTGTACATTTTGATTAAGTGACCAAAACTATACAAAAATGACACTGGTACTTTGCTGACTTCCTCATATCTTTCATTTCTAGTATTTACAATGCTACATTGATTTAGCTTTATTTCAATTGCCCACTAAGTATTGGTACAAATCCTGTTTTGCACGACCAAAACTCCCTTTGCAAATCTTAGGTGAGCAATGCTCCAGCCAGCTCCCCATGCTCAGCCTGCAGAGCTTGGAGGACACCAGATAACACTCTAGTTCAATTGTGACATAGTTGTAGAATAAGACAAGCACAAAGTAACATGTTGCTACACAGGAAATATAATCTAATATTCAAGGTTAAATTTGAATATCTAAAAATATGTTAGTTAAAAGCAGATAACATATTCCTCTTAGGCATAACACATAAAGCTGATGGATTGCAACATATAAAGCATCACATCTCCAAGAAGCTGCCATTTCTGTTTGTCCTAAAATTAACCAGTAGCTATGTATTGCTATATATCTTGGTATTTTCTTGATAGCTGGTTCATGTAAATTGGTAAAAAGAGAAAAAAAAAAAAAAAAAAAAGGTGAAAAAAGGAAGTGAAACAGAGACCTACTTTCTGTCCTATACAAACCCAAAACTGAAGATCTCAGAGATCTCAGAGTAAAGTCAGGTCATATTTGCCTGCTTTTACTAAAAGGCCCATCAGTAAAATGCTGCATGTTTATGCTGCATGTTTCAAAGCTGGCAGTCTACAAGTGATGCTGTGTCAAAGATAAGCATATGTGGTGCATTAAATGAACAAAAAGCTTTGTGTCTCAAGGGAGACTTAGGACAACTTTTTGTATTTCAGATTTGCTCATTTCTACAACATCCTTTTTATGACAACATTTCAGCAATATCTGGAAGACACTACTCTACACAAACGACATAATCATTTATTTATGCCAAACACCACAATATGACAATTGTTAGTGATAAGGATTTAAACTAACATGCAGAATTGCCTTCTCAAGTGCCAAGGAATATTAAAGATCATATCTTACTGGAAGCTTCTCATCGAAGGGACTGCCACAGACAAGGAATTGGAGGCTAATCCCCATTGTGTGTCATAGGATATTGCCACTTTCACACTCGGAGTCTGCCTCGTACAACTGATTCAGAGAGTAATTACAGCAGAGATAGGTCTTTTCCGGAATATACACAATTAATTCTCTTGTAAAAAGGGGGAAAGAAGCCTGAACACTTCAATAACGTTTAAATACATCTAATCTCTTCCTGTTCTGCTCCTAGTATTTCCTAAATATGAGGAAGAAAGAAGATTTTAAAGTACTTAACAACTGTCTATTCTTATGTAAATCACCCATGGGTGTGTAATATCCCATCAGAAAACAGCCAACATGAAATAATACTACAAACCAGTAGAACGTAAAGTGAGTGGGTAACCAGTACAAAGATGAACCTAGAATGTCACTTTTTTTTAATACGTAAGGACAATTATTCTTTTCAAATAAGGTTATCTCGCTTCTTTAAAATTTGAGGAATATATTTTTATGTTTATAAAATAGATTGGACTAATCAAAATTTCTCCATTTTGCCAACAATTCCAAAAATTGTATTCACCATGAGTTTTTTTTTTTTTTGAAAATTGATTTCCATTAATTTTGCCAAATCTCATTTTCAGCCTGTCAAAACAAGTTGTGATTCCAGTACTGCACATTCCAATGCATCTATATTGGCAGAACTATATTTTGAAGTGATTTTTACACTTAAACACAGTGTCCTTCAAAAACCATTTGTCAAGAGTATTCAAGTGCATCTCAGGCTTTCTGTAACACTTCAAACTTGGATAAGTCATATTCAGGATCCTTCAAAACCACAGCAACTGGCTAATTGCCCATTATTGAAATCAGACCGCAGAAAAGAACTAAGTTTGCCATCATTCTGCACTTCAGGATTATACAAGTTATATTTAGGAAAAGCAAAACAAATCAACAAAAACAAACAAAAAAACACAAACACAAAGACATAGAACAAAACAAACAACATCTATGATTCTATGATTCAAAAAAACACACACATGGCTTAACATAGATTTTAGACATGAAGATTGAACTCCTTTACAATTTGCAAAGATAAAAGAAAAAAATACAGGTTATTTTTTGGTGATTCTACAGTACGTGGAACTAAAGCATTAATCTCTACAGTTTAAGGTAAAGCTCAATTAGCTATCACTGTGCCTAGCTAGTCCATAAAAGTAAAAAACTCCTTTTTACATTTGATAAGGAGCCAAAAAAAAAGACCAAACATTTGATAAAGAGGCAACTCCACAGCAGAAAACTACCTCCAACTGCTGAGCTATAAAAAAGATTCATTACCTGACTTGACTTTGCCTCTTGCTCTACTCAGAATTCACACAAACTGCCCCACTACATTTTTTATTTCAATGGGACAACATGCATGACTCAAGTTACACAAGGACATTAAGGGTGAAAGGATAATGATGTTAGCAGTCATTTTTCAGTGTTAATGTTTCTGTACCAATGACAACGGTAAAATAAATATTACCATAGGCAGCACTCAGTTATTTTTGTCCCTATACCATGAAAATATTTTCTATTTGAAGTAGTTCTAAGTTATCAAACCAAACCAGGAAGAAAGATTTATTTTTTTTAAAACTATATATAGAGAGATGCATATTCAATGTAGAGATGAATGGGAAACAGCTGATGTTTCACACATTTTCCTGTGACCAATGGAAACAGAGACCTCCATTTGGTTTGTATATTTTAGGTAAAAGAAAAAAAAAAAGAAAGTGCAAGTAAATAACTCCTTGTCATGAACCTGCATGATGAACTCAATTTCTTTGATCTTCTGGATAAGAGTTCATTTTCACCAATGAGTACAGCACTGAGAGAAAGCCAAAGCTCTGAACCCAAATTTTAAGTTCACCATCTTCCAGGAGCTTTAGAGCAGTTCTGGGTGCCAGACATCTTGGAGGCCACTCTCCTCCAGCTCCTGAAGCAAGTATTTTTCAGGACATAATACGAGAACAGAGAAAGCAATTCCACTGCTCTGCCTACATATATTTATTTCATCATAGACAGAAAGACACCTTTGGTTAATAAGAACTACAGTGCAAAATTATCCTTAAAAGAAAACAAAGCATTTGAAGAACTATGACTTTACTATAGCAGGTTGCTGTTTTTACAACTTTTAAATTTCCATATTCAGAATGGAAGGCTCCTCTTGGGAAAGCATAGAAATGCAAAAAGGGGATTGTGACAACCATATGATGCCCAAAGTGGGTTATTGAGCCTTGCAGGTGTGCCACAGGGTGGAGGGTGAATCTGGGATGAGCAGCTGGGGCTTACCCTACCCAGCCCCACAAAAAGCCCCGAAGATGCTTTTCAGAGGACTTCAAGATGCATTCTTAGCCTCATACAGGCTTGCTTAGGAAATGGTTTAGCAGGTAGTAGCGTGATGGTTGGACCAGATGATCTTGAAGGTCTTTTCCAACCTTTATGATTCTATGATTCTATGATCAGGGACACGCTTGGGGACAACTATAAGTACAGTGAGACATTTTGGATGCTTAAGGTCAAAACTATGTTGGAAAGAGCTGCTCCAGAACTGTTTAACATTAAAGAAGCCTAAACCAACTGGGTGCCTCCCCTGTTTGATTGCTGAAGTCCTTCAACAAGTAAGTGTAGTGATTCCACAGATGCTGACAAAGCAGTAGTCACTTTGATCCAGAAGACTGACAAAAATGTTCAGTTTTGGCACAAGTTCTAAGTGTGTTTTTAGTGAGCTTTTATACTAGTCTGTCATTTAAATTCTAGCTGCTCTAGAAAATTCTGGCAGCTCTTACAACTGGTAAGAGGAGACAAAAAAAGCCACACGCCTTAACAAACAAAACCCCCAACCTTTTGCAGATATATAGGATTGCAGGAGAAATTGAAAATAAATAAATAAATACACAGACAGCCAAAGCCAAGATGCTGACTCCATGATTATGCATCTGACACACAAAAATCCCTTTCTCCCTCCAATTCTCTGGATCTACACTGTTTTATTTTATTTTAAAGTAGGGCATAAACCTTAAATGTAGCTTTATCTCCCAATCATGCTTTATTTAATAGCAGTAAATGAGATATGTTGAATCCTTTCAAAACTACATTTTAAATCACTAAATGCGGTCTCAAGACTCTCACTTGTACTCTCCATTTTTTTTGTTTTCTTTTTTAAACCCTAAAGTGTCAAAACTGAAGTCTGTTAAACATAGATTAAATACATCATAATCACTTTTACTCAAGGAAATCCTTATTTCATGACCCTAGGAAGACAAACTTTTCTGCCTCTTATGCCTTCAGAAAAACTGAAGTCCCTATGGACCTTTTTTCCACAACTGGCAATATACACAGGTGAACTTAGACAACAGATACAGCAACAGGTAACTACAGCTCACTGTATCAACATGGGATAATTTAACACTGACAAAGTTGTTGACCAGTTAATAGCATACGTTTTGAGCTAGGCTGATATAAAATTAATGCTCCAAGACTGTGCAGAAGCTTGATGTTTCCAATGTCTCATTTTGTCATTTAATTTTAGATAATAATTGCATAATACATCATTTTTTAATGTAGCCAAATATGAAACAAAGAATATTGATGACCTGTATTTATTTTGCAGATGTTACTATAACAAAGGAATCTTTCATTCTTTAGCAGCATTATATTACTCAATGCTAAACTTAGTTGTTTGTGCTGATGTAAAAACATATTACTTTTTGGTAGTATTTAAAAGATGCAGTGCAACTTTGCCACAGTCACAGGGCTAGAATTTCTGACCTCTTGTTTGAGCCTGACATTGTGTAGTAGGTTTACGTGGCAAGGTTTTGGTAGCAGAGGGCCATAGGGGCAGCTTCTGTTTTACCTAACTCAGCCACTTGAGAGTATTCTGCCTCATCTTAAAGTGTTAGTACTCAAGACTTGGTAGTTCGTATAAGATCAGCAAGCCTAAGAATATTCATTATTTTATTTAAATTAAAAATACATCTACTTAAGCAGGAAAAAAAAAAATCTACTGGACAGTCTTGTAGACATGAAACAGCTCATTATTCCATTAGTATTCATAGTTTACCAGGAAATGTGTTAGACCCTTCAAGATTTCTGGCATATGCATACAGTACTGTGCTACTTCTCTGCCACTAATACTGTAAGAAAACTTTAATACGATGATACTGTAAGACAACTGTCAATATAATCTTTTAAAAGAAACTTCTACTAGCAGTGCATCTACATAGTAGCCAATTCAGAGGCTGTCAAGTCCCTAAAACCATTCAGTCAGTGCTCTCATAGTGTTAATCTGAATAGTTAACATAGCCTTAAGCTAGTTATTTTGCAGCTGGTGTGAAATTGTATTTCTTTAGTTTCTGGTCTTGAATAACATTATCAGACAAATGAACTTAAAAAAAAAAAATAATAATAGTTCTCTCACTTACCAACTCCTCGCGAAGTTGGGCTATGAGTTCGTCTCTCTCCTTCAGCTGCAACTTCAGCACCGAACATTCATCTTTAATTCCATCCTACAAAAAATATTAAAAGAGATGTTATAATAGGTTTAATGCTTTTACTTGGTCTTGACAAGAAAAGGCTGAGATGATTCACATAACGTGAGATGATTACATTCAAGTAATGAAACTCAATTCTCCTTTGTCATCTGTTGTATTTTCAATAACACATTCTAAAGTTGTAGCATAAACAAATTAATACATCCAAAGACATTACACAAAAATGTGAATAGTTCCCTGCACAGAAGTCCATTGCATTATTTTCTGATTATTCAAAGCCCTTTTTATTGAAGATCCCATCAGGTCATTCCCTTTCAGTTAAGGAATATCTACAAAATGCCATAATTTTTCTCATACAAGAGAACATTAGAGAAGTATCATTTTTAAAGCATTATTGTGGAGCTTATGATCTTGGAGAGGGCAAAAAAGAAATTAAAAAAGACATGCACAGGAAAAGTAAAGCACCCTTCTCATGCATACCTCTTTTTTTCCTCCACATCATTTAAAACAACAGCAATTCTGATATTACATGAGCAAAGAAAAAAAAAAAACACTTTCCACTTAGTACTTAGTGATATAACCACTGACAACACCTCAATTTGATGTGCATGAAAATGGACCTAGTAGCTAAACTGTAGCCAAATCCAGATCCATGAGGCAGTCTGCAAACAATTCCATTGCAGTCTGCAGTTTTTGCAGTTTGCAAAAAATCTCCAGGCAATTTTGAGAATTCATGCAAATCTAAACACCTTTGGAGAAGAAATGTCAATCACATTTTTGTGTGTTGTTCTAGTAAACACCCAAGAGGAGAAACCCAAATTAAATTTCTGAAGTGTTGAAGACTAAAAACCCAACAAACTAACCATTCCAAAAAATATATATATATCATAATAATTGGCCTTACAACTATAAATGGAGAACTGCATCCTTATATCTTTCTAGTTCAAAGACTTATTTAAAACATTTATGAAATTTGCTGGTTTCTATTATTTTTGTCAAAGAAAAACAAAACAAAAGCAAGCCATAAACCAAAGAAAACTTCTGGGAATTAACATGTGCATGTATATATATATAAACATATATGTGTGTATATATACATAAATATATATATATATACACACACACCACAGTTCTGTCCTTAGTTTAAGAATACTCCAGTTCAAATGCATAACATTGTCAAGAGCACACAATAAACATAAAAATGGTAACAAAAGAGTTGTCTCATTATTAGTTCTCCATAAAGAGGAGGCTTAATGGGTAAAAATATATACAGGTATATATATTTTTATATATATGTGGCATGGCATGTCTGGCTGGTGATCCCTGTGTCAAGTGAGGTTGGGAAATTCTAACATATATTGCTTCTTGACAACTGAAGGGCAAATATATATTGATCTAAAAAACACCACTTAACCCTGCTTTGTACTCAGATTCCTGACCACAAACATCTTAACTGCAGAATCACTGTCAACAAAATGGATATTTCGTCTGCCACCCAAGCATCTCAGAAAAGAATTCCTTGCTATTTGCTGTACAGTCACATCAATTTGAATATGTATGCAAGTTACCCAGAACTGGCTAATAAAAGGCAAGCACTAGCAATTCCCAGATTTTTATGTCACTGTTTAGTAAAATAAGTATTAATAAACAATCCACACCACACAGGATTTGCAAGAAGCTAAGAGCTCTTTCTTGTTGAACAGAGTGTAGAATCAGGATTTTGTAATCCTATTTGGCTGCACGGTGTTTTTGTAGGCATCATTCGTTCTCAAAATGTAAGACAAAAGAGAAGAAAAATGCTGCTTGGTGCTTCTATGTATCTATTATATTTTGAAGACATTCCTACTATAATACCAACTGACAACAGGAATACAAGAAACACAGTATCATCCAGGAATAAAAGAGAAAAAAAGTAGAGCAGATTGCAGAAAGGCTTGGGTAATTTCAGTATCCCATATATCTGTATTAGTAACAGAAGAACAAAACGCAATGGAACCAACTATCTGTTGCCAAGACAATGAATACGGTTCTTCCAGAAAGCAACTTTTGAGAGCTAGAAAAGAAGAGAAGGCTCCACAATCACATTCTGTGTAAGGACCATAAAACATTTCAATGAAGGATTGTATGGAGGATACCAACAAAATAACATATATTTGCAACATTTGGGGGCATGAAAAGCTGGTAGAATGCTGCATTCTTTATTAGTCTAGAGGGCAAGCAGCAATGCATATCAAATTGTGTGAATTTGGAAACAGATTACCTTTACTCTCTGGTAATATTTCATTATCCACTGTGAAACTGTAGTATATATTACAAGGCAGTCAAGGAAAGGCCAACACATTTGTTGAGGAAAGCTTCTCAAAGTGAATGAGGAATAAAAGACACACTCCAATAGGAATTTATAGTAAAAATTAAACTACCTAAGAACCAGAGTACCCTTCTAAAGAACTGTCACAAAAGCAGACATTACAGAGGAATGGACTTGGAAAGGATCATCTGTCGTTAGCAGAGAGTGCAACCACTGCATTATCAGTCTACGCTGTAGTTATGGAGTCAAAAGAAATATCTCCCCCAATACAGTAGGGTATTAAAATATATATATATATATATATATACATATATAAATTATATATAAAAAATGAGTACTGTAGGGCTATATCATTCAGACTTTATACAAGATTCTTTGTCCATGTATTCCTATGTTTAGAAAAATAATCTTGCCTATAATGCTGGTTATTATAATGCTAATTATGATAATGTATGCAAAATATTTCTCACCTCATAGCATCCCTTATAGTATTTATAGAGCCTAAGAGAATAACAAATTTACATATAAGTATACCTGAGTTCAAGTGCCAACCAGAATCAATTAAGAGATCAAACATTTAAAATTCTGCTAAGTAACAGTTACCATGTCTTAGCATTTACTGTATCAACATCCCTGGACGCTGTAGTTTCTTACCTTTCTGCAAAAAGATTTTAGAACTGTATATTTTATCAAGAATTCCAGACCAATGAGAACGTGGATGACATGAAAATATTAGTTACCATTCCAAATCATTTAATCATATATTCTATGCATGTGTTCATAAACTGTCTCACTACATTTTAGGTTTCTGAGGGTATTTTATTGAGTTTAATAAATTATGTACTACATATTAAAAACAGTATTACATACTGTAATCTTATTCTCTTTACTTTTATAAATGTTTTTCTTTATACTATTTTGAGGAAAAAAAAGAAAAAAAAAAAAAAGAAAAAAAGAAAAGGATAAGATATCGGCTCTCCCATATAGTAAGCATGTTCATAACAGAGACTTTTCCAAAACTGCAAATACGTGATAAAAAGCGAAGTCAATTAACAGCTGGTTCTGAAAAAGTACTGTTAGACTGTAGGGGACACAGCATGCTCTGTAAATGAAGTGCTTTGTCTTCAAACTATTTTCTTTTGTTAAATTAAGGTAATCAAAGAAAAAAAAAAGTTTTTAGTCTAAATTTCAGCTCTCAGCTCTTACAGAACTGGCTTCCAAGTATACTTCACACACACACACACACACACACACACACAAAAAAAGCAAACTCTTCTCAGAATAGAGACATCAGTCGTATAGACATCGTATAGACATATAGTCGTATTTTTTGATTACATTCTCTGATACGGTTAAAAAAAAATATCCAGGATTTAGTTTATATTCATATCTACTGTTGTAATTGTATGTGATTATGGTCAGGATGCTCTTCAAATCACCATCTTTTTACCTCTTCAGATTATCAGCCCTTCACTTATTTTCAGTCTTACTTTATGACAGCAATTGGTATGTCTCAGTGCTAGCATTCTCCTATTTTAGTTTAATTCTGTCCATCTGGAAAACTGCTAAACATAATAGCAAACTTGTTTCTCATCAGATCAGGTCACAGGATGACAAACTGTACTGCACGTGTGAAGACAGCTGCAGTAGGTTATACATAAGTGCCAGAAAGCAAAATCATTTCCATTTTGAAAACTTTATACCTCTTCATTCTTAGGAGCCAATGGGCATATTGTACTTGTAGAAATCACAAAGTGCTATAAACAGAAATAAACAAGTGTTATGGAAGATAAATGTAATGCAATCTGACTTCGATATAAAATGGATATGCTGCCAAAATAGCACCATAAAATTAGAATATTATAAAACTCATTTGATAAATGTGCTAAATTTCAGCTAAGTAGAAACTTAACCAACTTAGGGTGATACAAAAAAAAATAACAATTACTTAGGTTGTAGTTTCTTAAAAAAATATCATCCTAAGTGGAACAATCCAAACTAAGAAATTTAGAACTGAGTACCAGGTCCAGAAAGCTACATAAAAGCTGTGACAATAGAAGCTTCTTCTAAGTTATGCAGCAGACTCATACAGCAAATTCAGTGTTTCTGAATAGCTATCAGGACCATTCAGAGAAAACACTGGTTACTTTAACATGAACAGGATTTTTATTACAGCAGTATAGGACTCTAGACTATGTACAGGGTTAGGGATGTCTTATGGTCCACTTTATACCACTTTGCATCTGAAAAGCAGAAATTACTTTTGAAGATCTTACCTGAAATTTGTAGAAAAGCACCATGTTGTGTTTAGAAACTGAGATCCTACTTGTTTTAACATGTAGCATGTCAACATGTCGTTTTATTAACAAGAAAAAAAATGTTTTTTGGGATTAGTCTAGTAAGTAGAGTTCTGGATATTGCAGTTTGTGGTTTCAAAAAAGTCCTGTCCCATCCCCTCAGGTAATTGTTTTATTGGTTGCAATTGTTTATTGTTTTTTGTTGTTGTTTATTGCTGTTGTTAATGATTTTTTTTAAAGATTATTTAAGTGTCATGAAGCAGAGAACCTGAGACTGCATTATTTGTTGGAGACATTTCAAAAGGTCCACCTTTGAGATGGCCCCTGTATATATTTACACCAGAGTGTATTTATATCATGATATCTATGTACATACACAGTTTGTTTTCCAGTGTTATTTTATTTTTTCCTTTCTAATTCACTCTAGCTCTATGCATTGTATCAATTTATATCTGTCATATCAATTCCTTTCAGTCCCTCTAAGAGAGGAATGAATTGTCTGGCTTCAATTCTTCACATATGCAAAGCACATTGAATATGCTTCTTTGGCTTGTTTTTTATTTTGGCACTCAGTGCCAGGGCAGTTAGCCTTGGCAGGAGTCCTGACAACTCATAGCAGGCCATGGCCATACTTACTCGCCTGTTTCTCCCTTCGCATGGCTGTACCAGCTGTTGCTCAGGCACAGCGAAAGGCTAAAGGCAAGTCCACACCTCAGGAATTCCCGTTAAAGCAGAACACAACAACTTGAAGTGATCCCCTGAGGCCACCCTGGCTCGATACCAGCAGTCTCACTATGGTGTATCTTTCCTTGTCCAGGATGGGAAAAAAATAAAAATAAAAATCATTTCAGAAGTTTTGGAATGAAAACATTTGGATGATGTGGTCGTATCAGAAACAAATGTTGTTTTGTACATCATCTTTTAATGCAACTACAGCATTCAAATGACTCTTCTATATAAGCAGCTCTACATTTCATTTACTGATCATGAAATCAAATTGAGTCTGAGGTGCACCCAAAAATGATAAATAAGGGTTATTAACAGTCATAAAGCATTCTGTGATTCTCTATTATATTCTACGTAAGTACAGTTACAAAGAATATGTGATCAAATATTTTACTGGAAGAATTTAGGACATATACATTAATTTGAATACTAGAATTGAATTGGTATTTTACTATGAAGGTAACAATCGAATAGACTATGCAGGCTATGCTACTTTAGACTCAGATATTTATGAATATGGAGCTAAATAAACAATGTTTTCTTCACAGTGATCCAATTGTCGGTGAACTGTGAATTACAGATTGAGCAAATTAATGCTATTTTTGCTTCAGCTGAATTTTGCTCTCTGCAGCAGTGAAAATAAACAGCATGGAGTTTAAAGGAATGCAATTTGATTAATAAACTGCAAAACATAAAACTGAATGATCATACCAGGTCAAGCTCAAGATACATCCAACCACCAGAAATCATGAACAGCAGCCAGGAGTGGAAATGTATAACTGCATATAATGTATTTTTCCTGATATAACCACTCCATTTACTCTCTCCTTCTGGCTCTTCCTGAGCTAGCATTTATATTCACAGTACCATGCCTCTTTTGGTGATACACTCTAAATAAATCATACATTCACAAAAACAGACAAACCATAATAAGAAAGCACAAACCCCAAGCTTTCCTTTGGTTTCAAAGCTGCTGCTGAACAATGTCATTGTTTCCGTCATAAGAAAATAAGTATTTCTTATTCATGTTCCCCATGTCTCCCTTGGTTTTATATGTCTACATGTTAACTGCACAACTTCTGTCATCTGTTTCAAGCTCAGGAATTGCTGTCTATATAACCTCACTTCTTATAATAGCCACCTTGTATCTCTGATCAAAAACTGTGATCCACCTTTTCTAGTTATACTGTATTATTCACTAGACCTGGGTCATCTGAAGCACTCAAGCAGGGGGTAAACACATCCATTCACACAATTGCATTTTCTATTTTGTTTCATATTCCTTTCCAAATAAGTGTTCTGAGTAACTCTTAAGGGACCAGATATACAGAAAATCCCTGTCTTCTATATTTTATGTATAAAGGGGAAAAAAAATCAGTTGTGCACCCCTTCACAACCTAGAATTAAAGTCACAAACTTAACAATAAACAGCATTTGGGAGCTTTGTCCATGTACTTAATTAATTCACCAAGAGCCCTGCCTGTACTATTAATCATCAAATGGTTTGGATTGGAAGGGTCCTTAAAGATTATCAAGTTCCAACTCCCCTGCCATGGGCAAGGACACGTACCACTAGACTAGGTCACTACAAACAACCTCTAACCTGGTTTTGAACACCTCCAGGGATGGGGCATCCACAGCTTCTCTGGGCAACCTGTTCCAGTGCCTTACCACCCTCACAGTAAAAAAAAATATTCCTTATATCTAATCTAAATCTTCCTCCCTTTTAGTTTAAAACCATTATTCCTTGCCCTATCACTACATTCCCTAACAGAGCCCCTCTCCAGCTTTCCCGTAAGCCCCATTTAGGTACGAGAAGACCACCATTAGGTATCCTCAGAGCCTTCTTTTCTCCAGCCTGAACAACTACAACTCCTTCAGCCTGTCTTCATAGGAGACGTGCTCTAGCCATCTGATTATAGTCATGGCCCTCCTCTGAACTTGTTCTAGTATGTCCATGTCCAGAATTGTTCTTCCACATGCATATTCATTTGTGTCTACTGACATTCAATTTCAATTGCTTTTCATCTTTGAATCATTTGGTGTGATGAAATATTTCTGTACTACTTCATACTCCGTTTTAATTCTGATTATTCGTGATCCTTCCTGAAGTGTAATTCTTCCTTTAATAAGTACCTATTTATTCACACCTTTGGTACTTTACACCTAATTTCCCATTAATCCAAGAGAAGACTTTCCACCTCATCCTCTTATTTCCTTTTTTTTTTTTTTTTTAAAAAAAAAAAAAAAAAAAAAAAAAAAAAAACTTGATGAAGGGCCTTGTTGAAATTTTTGAAATGGAGTTGACCACACAAAAAACAAGATCATTCTAATTCATGCACTGACAGCTCTTTCTGAGGTACAATTAAAATCTCAAAATATCAGGTCTCCTCTTCCCCGTATTTTAATACTCGTTCATAACCAAACCAGATGTATTTTCTATGTCAGTTTCTAGTAATTGGTCCCATAACAAAGTCAGATTAAAAGACCTTAAAAAACAAACAAACAAACAAAAAAAACAAACAAAACAGTCACCTTATGTCCATCTATCATTTTTCTGTGATGAAGACTGAAGCAATAGGTAATGGGCAAGAGTTAGTAGTTAGACATTCTTATTTTACTTTCTTCAGCTATCTTGAATGAATAACTAGTAAGAGAGATTACTTACTCTATATTATTCCATTTTATTCTCACTTATCTTCAGCTCACACTGCAAGACTCATTCCTCAGATTTGAACCTCCAGTACTGCTGGTGTATCCACTTATGTGGAAACAAATGCAGATCATGTATTTAGCTCTTTTTTACAATAGCCTTATTTGCCAAGAATGCTGCCTTACACAATTACCTTTCAGCCTTGCACACCCACTGAAAGACCTCATGCCATTTATGAATTTGATACAACTTTTATAATCAGGGTGTTGATTTTATTTTTTGTTTTGTTTGTTTTAGTATGTTGGCTTTGCTTATTACATATTTACATTAGATATACCAAAGTTCACGCAAAAGAAAATGAATGACAAGCTTCATGTGAATAGGAAATGAAATAAAATAGGTTTGGACGATTTTCAGTCCATACTACTGATGTATAGTTCATAAAGGACTGAAGGGAGATTTATATATAAATACATATACATATATTTATTTATTTATTTTCCTTACAGCAGTATAGAAGAGTTCTGAATAAATTATAAACATTAAGTTGAGAAATTGAGTATTCTCCTGTCAACTCTTACTATCATCAGGGAAAAATGTCCCATTTATATTTTATTTTTTGCTGTAGTATTAAATCATCAAAACCTTTCATACTCTTACATGCAAATAACCTTAAATATGTAATATATATATTGACTGATTTATGTCAAAGATTACCCAGAAGACTTATAGCCCTCTACAGACATAATTTCATTCACAATTGAAATGCAAGCACATCTCAATTTCATTCTGCCAAGCAGCATGATAAAACCATTTAGACCAAGAAGTAAAAATATCTGCTAACTGCCATGTTTTCATAAAAATGTCTTTATCGTCATGCCCATAAATACAGTTCTTCATACACACTGAATAATGCCGTAGGCAAAGCCTCATTTCTCTAAATTGAAGAAGATGAATCCAAATCAGATCCTGCCTCCACTGAAAGCAAATCAATACCTAAGTTCCTTCCAAATCCAACACTACAAAGGGCACTGAGCTGAACTCTCCCCTCAACACATTGTAGTCTTCTGCTGTTGGCTTGAAAATGAGGCACTATTCCTGTTATTTTATGTTGAGTTCACATTTATGCTTTAAATTGTTCTGCCTCATACTCCTTGGAATCAAATGAAAGTTTTAGACAGGAAGACCTTAAAAAATAGTGACTTCAGCCAAAAGACATGGTATTTTTGTATGTTTTTGAGTTCTTTTTAATGCCAAATCAAGACTTTCTTCAGGATCTGAATAAACATGTTTGTTGGTTGACCAAGATGACTAAGGAAAGGAACAAATGAATAAACTTCTACAACTTCTGAACACATAGGAATTCGCAAAAGTAAACTGATTAAACACTATCTAGAGAATAAGTTTTGGCTGCCACAATATAAGAAGGATATAAAACTATTAGAGCTCATCCAAAGAACGTCAACAAAGATAGTGAAAGCTCTAGAGGGGAAGGTGTATGAGGAGCTGCTGAAGTCATCATAGATGACTTGTTTTGTTCAGTTTTGAGGAGACTGAGGGGAGGCCTCATGGCAGCCTGCATTTAGAAAACGACTTTAAAAGAAAAAAATAATAGTAAAAAAAATATTAAAGCAAAGCACAGTATACTTGCTGACCCTCAGCCCGATCCAGCGTGGGTACGTTCCACAGTAGAGCAGGGGTTTGCAGCATAAAGGGGGTTTCCTGAGCTGGGGAAGCCCCAGGGAAGCGGCTGACAAAACGTGGCTGGGGCCTGAAGTAACAGCACCCATGTCTCACTCCCCAAAAAGTAGCTCCTAGGAGGGCACAAGCAACCAGGCACACGGTACAGCAGTTTACATGTGAGGGCTATTCTATTAACCAAGTGGGAGGCGTGAAGTATACTTTAACCCCACAACCGGGCTCTGTTCTCTGACCGTCTGTACAGGCCGAAGGCACTCACCCTACCTGATCTTCAAGGCAAAATGATGGACGCTCATCTCAAGGAAAAGGCTGTGGCTCTGTCTGGGTGGCCTGCACGATCTAACCCAACAGTGGCTGATGCCTCCACCCAGACAGAGCTACTGAGGGGTGAGGCCGCAGTGCAGACTTCAGACAGTAGAAAGTACCTAGATCTTTCCCCTGGGGCAGGGACAAGTGGCAGACCTGCCTGTAACGGGTGTGCCCAGGTGAAAGAAATCAACGCCTGCACCAGGTGGCTGAGCTGCAGGAGGCAGTGAGAAGGCTGCTGCTTCAGGGAGGCTAAATTTTTTTTTTTTTTTTGGCTTTTCTGTATAAAGCCAATAGCTAGGCTTTTCACTTACATAAAGGAAACTTCAGGGTAACGAAAAGACGTCATTTTCAATACGTATCTTATCAGAAGGATGATTAGCTGTGTTTAATTTTTTTAATAAAATATAAACTAGATATTAAAACTATTAATGCTACTCCTGAATAGTGTGATGCTTTCAATGAAATATTTTGCTTTTTTTTTTTTCCTCTTCATGTGGTTACATCCCCATCAGCTTCTTGTGTTTTCTTCCAATAAACTTCCGGGGAAATGGGGAAAACAGGAATAATTACGTGAGACCTTTAGAATACTTGCATTTCTAGAAGAGAACTCTGTTCTGTATTGACTTTAAGTTAGGAGGTCACAGAAATAAATAAATAAATAGAAAGCTTTACTAGACTATACATTCAGTGCAACTGCTTCACAAAGTCTACACCCAATTACTTATTGATCTTAAATGGAAATGCATTTTCCATTTAAGAATAAACTTTTGTTCAACTAATGTGACATTCTTTGTGAGGTTTTACACAGTGAAATCAATTTTTAAATACCAACGTTTTTGCATACCGTTACAGTATCTAATTTCTAACAATCATAACAATCTAACAATAACAATCATTGCAAAAAGGAGACATCGTTATTTATTAAGTTTTTAAGCAAAACCAAAATAAAAATGGTTTTGTCAAATAACTGAAAGACAAAATCAAGCTATCAGAAAACTGTTGTGATGCCACACAAGATAATTACAAAAAAACATGGGAAAAAATAAACCCCCAGACAATACAATGACAAATAGAAATACCTACTGAGTTTGGCTAACACAGAAAACAGTACAGTCCAATTGGTAGGCATTCATTGGCATAATCAACTTACTAATACATCTCTGCTGTTCCTTTTTGAGCTACTACGTATAGAGATATATCACTGCATTAAGCCACATAGAAATAGACTTCTATGCATTAATTAAAAAAAATATAGAAAGTTGTTTTTTTTTTTCCCTATTACTTCTCTCCCTCTACATAGCACATTTTAAATCCGAGTATTTCAAGTATACAAATCTTTCAGAGTAACCTAAAAAAATATTGTTAATTTCCTAAAAAGTAACTAAAAATGTGTTTAGGAGCATTCTGTGTATTTGGTGGATATTGTCTGTAAAATTTTCCTCTGTAAAAAGAAAGAAACAAAACCCCTAATAATGGCAAGATACCACAGGAAAGACTAATGGCCATGAAACAAAGAGATTCTCTTTATTTATTTCTTTGTATTTGAGTGTCACATTAGTCAACTTTTTTTTTCTTTTTTTTTTTTAATACTGAATCGAATTGGAGATTTTATAACAACATACCTGCTACTTCTCAAGCAGCCTACTGTTTTTCTTTCTACAGAAAAATGAAACAAAGCCTCAGTAGTTTACATAAAATGAACTCCTATTTCAAATGCATTATTACAGCTTCTTAATTACAATCTAGAAAGGAGTGCTGAGTCTGTGGTGGTGAAGACACCAACAGAAATTCGCTGTTGAGTACTGCTCCTGCTTGTGCTTTGGAACAGCATATTTGCTTTACTTCCTCTGTATGAACTGGAAACATACACTTTTTGGAACTTCTTTTATTAAAATACATGTAATGACTTAAAGTAAACTGAAGATTAATTTTTGTGGCAATAACATTGAAATTCAACACTCTGGGAGTAGAATTAAAAGGATTCAAATCCTAGAAAAAATAGTGAACTCCAGTGGACAACTGTGATTAGTTACTACTAGACTTGATTTTTTAAAGATGAGGAAAATTACATGAGGAAATCTATGAAAACCAGGTGGTACTTCTGCATGGATATTCGTATGAATCATCTCTTTCCACTCCTAAGTCTTACCATTTAATTGTCTAACATTTGTTATTATGGAATTGGGAATTGTAACCTCACAACCCCTTTTCTGCTCATTTTGAACATAGAAAAATACCAAGGAAATTAGCCAAAACTGAGCTTGATACTATTTTCTTTAGGCAGTTTCCCGAAGATCTTCAAGTTATCAAAACATTATTTCTAAGTCACATTTTAAAGTGAATTGTGTGTGCCACAGAGGCATCAATTATCCTGTCATTTGCAGCCCAATATTACACATAGTTAAGTTGCTGCATGATTCTTCCTCTGCCACTGTTACAAGGACTTAGCTATTTACCCCTTACTATTTTGTTTATTGAAAAGCATATTCCACTTGCAGTAGACCTCTGTCTCCTGTTTTCTTTTTTTTTTTTTTTTTTTTTTTGTGTGTGTGTGTGTGTGTGTGTGTGTGTTTGGGTTGTGTTACTTTTTTTTTTTTTTTTATCAAACAAGGGAAAACGGGTGCTTTTTTTCAGTGCCCATTTCTTCTGGGCAAGAGTTCTTTCCCAACATATCCACAGAGAAGCCTAGCCAATACATGTGGCAAGTGAGAAGAGAGAGATTAATGAGCTCATTATAATTCATTGAAGAGTGATGTGGGGATGACTGCCCACTTCAATTAGTTTTATTACTGTAGGAAATTGTTTCATATGCCAAGCTCATCACCAAGCATGCCTGGAAAACATTAGAGTAGTAATCAGACTCGATACAAGAACTTTTCATTAGCCTGTAAGGCTAAGGGCACACATAATGACAAGGAAGGTATTAAAAAGGTGGGCAAGAGAGTGGCTAGCATAAAATAATTTATCATGTCTGATAAACAGCACAATAGCAATCTTAAGTTAAAAATTTGGTAGAACAGCTGTGTTGCTATAGCACATCATGTACTCTTCCTGTAATCATGACATTAGCTGACAGTATTAGACTTAGAAGGATTAATAGGTCAGGTTTACTCAGACAATAAATCCTAGTGCAAATTAACTATGACTCAAATATTCTAATGAAAATGTTAATTGGTAACTGGGATTTTTACAGAACTATCCTCTTTTCCCAATCATCCCCAAAATTAACAAATGCATTTCTATGTATTTCTTGACAATTGGAACTTGCAAAAAGACACAAATTTAAAAGTGCTGAAAAGTTTAAGCATTAACTGTGTAAATGTATTGTGTTTTGTAGCTTTATGAAAGAAAACTGCAAGCACACAAATCAGTCTTTTAAAATATCTCAGGGAAAAGAACTTAAAATTGGTGTTAAACTAATATTATGTAACAACTGCCAATAAATAAAGCATACTTAGTAAAGAGAATGAAGCTTTTCAGAGAATTTGAACAGTAGTACAGATAAGAGAGAAAAAAAAAAGAAATGTGCCTACTGACATACAGCATTTTCCTACCTCATTTCTCTCTAAAAATAAATTAAAATTCCCAAATGTGAGAATTCTTTTTGCTCCTCAGCCTACCCTGACAAACACAGAGATTTATAGATGATAAGGCTTTGAGTTAGAAGGCAAGATAACTCTCTTGCTAAACAAAACCATGAAACCAAATAGGTCTTACTCTGGGGCAGAAGTAACTTTTTAATACATTGAAAAACTTTTCAAGCCAACAAATATAAAATAGCTTTTACATTAACTTTGTGTTATCAAATGCAATTATACTTCAAGTTTAGGGAAAAATCAATTCCAAGTAGCAAGACAGAGCTGCTCTGACACATCTCTTTTATGCTACTGCCTTATTTGAGATTTGATTCTTAATGCCAGTTCTACTCCACAGCTCCCAGAAAACTGCAAATAAGTATGTGATACAAGTGAGAACAAGGTGAGATGACAGGAATTTGGAAGCCTCCAAAATGTGTGCAGAATGATCAGCCGGCATGGATTAGCTAAACTGCAGCTACCTTTATCCTATATACATAAATAATTGTGACGCTGAGCGAATTTTACTTGAACAGATTATTTTTTTTGTATATTTCATTGCTGAAACTACTCTTTTTTATTATTATTATTTTTATTTTTTTCAGCTCTCATAAACCCACAATCTACAGTCATCAAAATGTCTATGACCAAATCTGGTCAGATCCTCCCATCCATATCTGAAGGTGTGTGTTTTGTTTTGTTTCTCTTTTTACTATTTCACACCTTAAGCTGTAGAAAATCTTTCTCCTTATATAGGACTACTAAAATATAAAATGATCCCAGTTCAAGCTGGATTAAGTACTCCAGTTCAGTTGATAAGAATACTGTTTTGCCTCAAAAAGATAATAATTCAAAAGAGAAAAAAAAAAGTGCAAATACTAACTTAATCGGAAATGTTAGTACTAATCATGCCTGAAAAAACACCCCCAAAATTCCTTTGTTTCAATGACTGAAAGAAGATGCAGTCATCTTATCAGTGAATATTCTCCGTTTTGGCAATATTGGCTCACTCTATCCACTCTTATGTAATTAGAAATCTTTTAGGAATATGAAATCCTAGGCTTAGAACCAGTGTAGCTAGGGAAAACTATGCAGCTCTTAATTATGCCAGACCTAGGAGTAATGCAAGGATAAGGGGGATCATGAGGTGTGAGAGTGACCCAGTAACAAGCAAAAGAGACTAGTTATGGCAACAAATGGAAGATAAAAACTTCCAGGTTTTATTCTGAGATTTTTCGTCCTCTTTTGTGTTCAACTACAGCTTCTGTAAGATCATAACAACAACATTCAGTAAGATTTGTTTCAGTATCATGGTCCACAGTGCAGTGGCAAGGAATACCTTTAAGGTAACAGCAAGCAGGACTTTCACAGAAGACATCTTATAAAGCTACATATGTTGTCTCTCTTTCTGTTTCTTTTTGTTAGCCCTTCATTAGTAATATTTACATGTATCATACTGATGACAGGAAGAAGAAAAAAAAAATAAATCAGCCAGATTCTGCTGCCCTAAGTCATGTTTGACAATGTCATACTCAACTAAGAAACAGTTTGGCTGCTTGCCAAGGGGAATAGTGCAAAATTCATATAAAGAAGTAAGGGGTCAATAGGGGCTAATGACATCTATTTTCTCACCAGCCTCAAAATAACAATGTTGCTCCACTGTGTAATCAGAACCAAACTCTCTTTCACACTAGAAAATTCACATGTAACCAAGGATTTGCTTGCAAAATTTGAGAAAGAACAGCTTTGAAGTATTGTATATTTGGAGTGGCTGAATACCACAAGGCACGAAAATGTAATGTGCTTGAGAACTGAGATAACTTCAGAAGCAGCTGTTATTTTACATTTTTTAATTGCAGCATATATTGGGGGTGGGGGGAGTGGGGGGCAAAGGAAGAAGAAAGAATTATCACATTATGCTACTCCAAAACCACCTGAAAATTACCTTAAAATGAAAAATATTCCTCTCACTAAAGATATGCACAGTCATAATTTGCCACATGCTGTCATAATTTTCCATACTTCAAATTTCTCAATAGTATGTCATATTAATGATCATCCACTGCCTTATCACTGACCAATTTATAGTCCTAACACTTTCATTTTACATGAATAGGACAGTTGCATTTCACAGAATCATCTAGGTTGTAAGATCACCTACTCCAGCCTCTGACCTAATGCTAACAAGTCCTCCACTAAACCATATCACTAAGCTCTACATCTAAATATCTTGTAAAGACCTCCAGGGATGGTGACTCAACCACTTCCCTGGGCAGCCTGTTCCAATGCCTAACAACCCTTTCAGTAAAGAATACACATTCCCCTAAGATTCATTTTAAAACAAATATTTAATTGCTGATAAGCCACAGAGCCTGATAATACTTAGTATATTTAACATACAACAACTAATCAGGAATGCAGCATTTAGGGTGATTTACTGCTGTTTAGAACAAGACAGTATAATTAAAATAAGGTAGTCATGATTGTTTTAAATTGAAATACAGAGATCAGACTGTAAACCATTTTAGTAACGGCTAAGACATCTTAGAAATGTGTGTGAATATGTGCTAAGCCTTTTATGTAAAAAAAAAAAAAAAAAAAAAAAAAAAAAAAAGGAAAAAAAAGATCCCAGAATGTAATCCTTTTTTTTGGTGGGACTCTTGAAGATTGAACAACGCTGTTAAGCTAATTTCCATTTCTCTCCATCCAGATTCACTATTATTATACCTTTTCTGTTTAGATGTTTTGTAAATTGCTATGATGTACACAATAAAGACATAGTAGGAAAATAATTTATTTGTGAAGGGAATAATTTCAAAATCCCCACTGAACTGATCTTTGAATCTGTACATGATGCTAATGCTGTTCCCTGTAGTCACTGAATGTTTGTATCAGTTTGGCTGTAGAAAAAATACAGTCACACTTCTATCACTCACTGTCAGCTGTTAGTACTAACAACAAAAGCTGTTGATGAAGTACTTGGCCAAATAAACGATTTTTTTTCTTTTTTAAAAATGAATAGCAATAGGATTCTTCAGATATTTAGAATTATACTATCATATACATACAGAACCATATAAGTTACACTTTCAAAATAAACTTACAATTTTGGTTCCTTCGGTTCTAGGGTACCTGACATGAATATCTAAGCAGAGTTCCAGTCTAAAGAAAACACTCATAACCAGCCTTTCTACCTCCTGCACAATGTGAGTAAGCAGGAGTCAGCTAAAGTTATGTCATCTTTTGCTGTTTAGACAAATTGTATTAATCTAGCCTATTATTCTGTAAAAGATATATCTTTGTTTATTTGTTTGAAGAAACACAATCCACTTCTTTTAAAACAAATTGTATGTGAAATCACAAAGCAAATTTTCCTGTATCTCAAGTTTTACTAAGCTTTAATACCCAATTGCAACAGTTTTTAAATATGGTAATAGAATCTTTCAGTATGTTATTAGCGCTTCATTCACTGTAGTCAATTTCATTATATTTTCTCAGGCGTGTTCTTTTGAAATCTATATTAGAAAACAGGTTATCAACCATATTGTTCTCCTCTCCTGAAAATAAGACCTACATTTTTCATCAGTATAACCTGCTCATGGCAAATGATTCCTTAGTTATCCAAATAGTACCTCTTATCTGTACCAATCTATGTGTCAAATTTAGCCTTTGAGGCTCCCACTTCAAAAGACAGGCAAGACCTTAGCCATTTACTTTTGTTTAAAGGAAAGATGTTCTTTCTATCATACTCTTCCTACTTCCTACTCTTTCTACATACATTGAAAGTAAAAAAAAAAAAAAAAAAAGTAAAAAAAAAAAGTAAGAATTAAGCAACAGGTCCTTCAGAAAAAGACAAATATTAAAAACCACTTCTTTATGTATTTTAAATAAAAAGCACTACTACTATGGACCCTAACTTTGCTGGCACATAAATGTTTAAAAACTGTTAGCGGTGACTACACTCACACAAGTACAGCTAATTATGTGCTTTCATACTTAAAAGTTATTTCTCTTCTTGCTCAATTCAAATTTCATACACCAACTACCTTATGTCAGCAAGTTTGAAGCTGAAAAACAAGTATTTCCTTCTCAGTTAAGTTTTTCAATTGGAGCTTAAATTAAAACCTAAGGGGAGTTGATAGATCCCAGGGCTAACACCAGCTGACTGACACTAAGTACTGATACACTTCCTGAGAGTGTATCTGCTGTTGTCAATGCTTCAAACACTTGTCATTCAAAGATCTTTAGCCTGACAGAAAGGCAAGCAGAATTTAGACCTAAGTATTCTTTGTCAGCTGCTGCTATATTTATGTACCCTTGGCATTCACTATGTCCTATAAAAGTCAGATGCTATTTCCTGAAAATACAAAATGGCTGATTTTGCAATAAATGAGAAGTAAAAAATAAAAATGAAAATAATAATAATTAAAGAAAAATATCTACTAGAATTAGTAGAGAAAATCAGATGAGTGTGCGACTGCTGTGGATATACAGATGGTTTCATCTGATTTCCCCCATCCTCTCCCCAGGAAATTTAGGCATGTGAAATAGGGTTTTCATAAGTACAAGTACAGAATGTCACAAAAAATTATGTTGTCCTGGAGACCCTGTCCTTCAGCACCTTTCAGATTGTGGATGAGGAGCTTAATTAAGGCTATAAACTTGGGACAGAGATGACTTCCATATCTATCTATATGATTAAACACATGCCTTAATGAGGTCCTGATCTTTAATAATGGTATTAAGCACTCCATTTCATGGGTTAAAACTTTCAAGCAAACTTCACAATTTACTGTCATTGTTCACTGAATGATTCATTTCAACAGCAAGTTTTCATCATATTAAAAGCCGCTTCCAAAGATTATCTTCTGTATGCTATTGGAGACACACTGCCTTGTTTCTTTTGTCTGCCAAATATATTATAAGAACTCATGGAAAATACTATGAACAACATTACAACAAATCTGTAGTCTGTAACCAAAAAGACAGTTACCTCCTCCTACTCTAAACAAAATTGCAAAACATAGAAAATTTTCTGTCACTTCAATAAGTAATACAGAACCAAACAAAGGTCATGGACTCCATCTTCTTGTTGTTGCAAACTTTACAAATTTCGAAGCTAGACAAGATTGCTTGTATGTTTAACATATACAGCTTCACCCAATACAGAGCAGCACAACCTTCCTTCTATCTACGCTGAAGCTGATCCTGTGCAGTTGAACACTGCTGCATGCATTATCACTTACAAAAGAAAATAATTACTTTAACAGAACATTTATCCTCTGCCATTAAAAAACAGTTGCCGCAACACCTCTGGAACTAGATTCTCATCCTCTATATGCTTCCACAGCTGTGGGATTTGACCTACGCATTTTCCCAGGAGCTGTTTTTGACTTCACAGACATTGAGAGTCTGCACAAGGAAAGACAGGCTTAGTACTTACTACAGCATTATGAAAATTAATGGGACTATGCAAACTGGTAAGCCTGTGTTAAACACCTATGGGAGTGAGCAGTAATTTTTTTTATACCCTGCAGAGAGATGAGATTAGACTTCAGAGAACGGAAAAAGCCAGACTGAATTTGTAGAGATGTCAAATAGACTGAAAACCCTAGAGCAGAACTTCTCCATTAAAACAGAGATGAAACAGATTTTCTTGATTCAATAGAAAGAAGCAACTTATGAAAGAAACACGATGGTATATGATGCTATAAAGATCAATTTGGGCAACCCCTCTTTTGCTCTCTACTAACGTGTCTTCTGCTAGGGATTTTATTGCCATATTAATTAATTTATTTATTTATTTACTCTCTTTATTTCTACTTTCTAAATTCCTGGTATGTAGCCAAACATATCAACAAAAGGATTAAATTATTACATAACACAGAAGGCAGGAGATGGATTACTTACTGTTTAACCCTAAAAATCTGAACTTACTTTGGTCATGTACAACTTGTAATAAACAATACCAAAACAGATACAGTAATATAAATAATGGCATATTGTATATAAATAGAATATAATTTTCTTGTACAAGAACCTAAAATTCTATGATTCTACGAAAATGAATGCTTTATCAAATGTCCAAACTTTTGATGGGCAAGTAATTTGCTGAAAGACTGGCTGCAGTATTAATCTTTCATTCTTGCCTTCAAAAGAAAGGCAACCCTGTAGAAATTATCTAGAAGAAATAATGGCCTACGGAATGAAGTCAGGGTTACATCAAGAAATGCCCACGGTTGGAAAATTCTGAGTATTCAATAATTTTTAAAGAGGCAACCCCAGCAGAAATCTGCTGTTCCAGCAGGAAAAAAAATGCTCAAATCAGTGAAAAGTCAGCAAAGGAAAGAGAATTTTGATGTTACAGATCATAAGAGATGAGACGTTAATGGAGGGGGGAAAAAAAAAAAAAAAAAGGATCTGGACCTGGTGTCTGGTCAGGAACATAACCTAAGCATCATTTTGCATGGGGGGAAGCGGAAAATTACAGATACAGAGAATAATGAGCCAGAACTAAGAAGGCAGCATGAGGAAGTGAGGAGGCCAAACTTCTGGATGCTGAATGAAAAGTGTGGGGTTTGACAGAAGGGCAGATATGCCTAATACTTTTTATTCTTTTTTTTTTTTTTTTCCTAGACAATACTATGATCACTATACATTATTTCTGTATCACATTCAGTCTCCAGATTCAGATAAAAGCCCACACATGGCTGGCAAGGCACTTCTTCACCTATGCCTCTTCAGTTCAGCCCATGTCTTAAAATAGCCATGCATTGTGCTCGTTCTTCTAAGACAGAAAGAATGGATCACCATTTCATATCAGCCTCCTTAGTGAAGATTTCATAAATGTTTTATAACTTTATGTTGTACTTATTTTAGTATCAACAGAATGATAATGAATCACATAATGAATGTGATTTAATGGAGGGATATGTATATCTTGAGACAGATTTGACAGAAAATAATATAAATCTACTCTAAGCTTCATATAATAATTGAAATGAAATACCAGATGGTATTACTTTTGTACTGACAAAAACATTCTGCCTGTGCTTCATGACACAATAATAATCTTCATGATTGAAAATAAATTAAGATATAGATTACATTTCTTTTTCCTTTTAATGCAGGTTAAACTACTGTAGGAATGGATCTGGCTTATTTTTAAGACAGAATGCCCAAAGAGCCATGTTGCTAATCACAGAAGTACTGAGATTCCAAACCTAAGAACCAAAAAAGGAATCACACCTCATTTTATTCCTTTCTCAAGCTTTCTACTGCTCTAAGTCAAATCACAGTCTCAGGATGGTATGGCTTATTCTCACCACTGTATGCAGCTATATCATTATATCAGTAGGCAGAAATACCTTCTCCTCTCCCACCATTCAAAATAGTTTTAAACTTTAAGGCATTCCTTTCTATTTCAGTCTTTCAATTGCTCACCAACATTTTGATAAAATCTAGACATTTTTAAAAGCACGGGATAAAACAACTGATGGATTACATTTTTAATGGTAAAAATCTGTTCATCAAAGATGTTTCCTAGTTAGGTCAATCAATAGCTTAAGTTCATATTTTGCAGAAGGAAAAAAGTTAGAGGACAACTAATTCTGCAAAGGACTGTTTATAATGTATACAAATAAACTAAAACACTTAAATGCAACAAATAAACTAAAACACTTAAATGCAACAAAAATACAAAATATTCATCTTATCTTTGGGGAACTGGCTTTTATTCAGGCTTCTGGGGAGTATGGTGGTATTATTCTTATAGCATATATGGGCTGGAAAAGCCCATAAACTGCTATTGAACTCAAATTATGTATTCTAGAGCTGAGAATTATATGACAACAAAGCCTACTGGGAACTTTCTGGGGAGACTGGAGAGCCAGGTGAGGTAATGCTGTCTCCAGAGCAGAACCTCCAGGAAGGGTGATGAAATGGACCACAGCCATGAAAAACATACAGGTATGTTTTTGTAAGAGCAAAGGGTGGAGAGGTGGAAGAAGACATTAATTCAAGCGGTGGCTTCCTCCTTCAGAAGAGTACTAGGTAGGTAGCTCATAACCAAGTACTAAAAGGAAACACTATTATTACTCTGTCCAGAAAGAAAAGCAATTTGAAAGTTTCGAAAAACAGTAATAACCCAGCAAATGGGGTTATTATATAGTATTATGTATATTATAATTAGGGATTATAATATAATTATAGTATTATATATATTATAGTTAGGGATGCTACATGCCTTTCTATTGAGGGTTTCCAGATCTCTAATCCCACAAGAGGTTAGAGATCAGCTTCTTGGTTCCAGCCACACAAAAAAATACAGTAACTTTTACTGTAGTAAAAAGGATAAGAGATTTACAAACATCTTGAATTTGTCTGCAGAAGGAAGGAGGCCAACAAAACTTCTGGTGTTTCACCATGGACATAGGAGGGAAAATGTGATTTTAACTTGTGACTCTCAAGGTATCTGTTGCCAGAGTGTGAGGAGGATTCAGGGACTAAACCATGCTGAGGGTGGAGCGTGTTTCTATAAGCCTTCAGGGAAGATATTATGCAGACTGAGTGGAGTGACATGTCACAGTGAAGGATATTCTGGATTACACCCTACTATGATCAGACAGAAAATATGACAAATAATTTTTAAAAGTTACAAGCTCATGGTCAGACAAAAAATTTGGTTTTCCATTATTTGAACTACAGTTAAACTGTTACAGCGCATGTAAAATAAATAAATCAGCTGTGTAATTAAATACTTTAAATTAAATATATGTATATAGAATTTCAACATTCCAAAAAACATTAATGAATAAAACCTTAGCTAATAAAAACATAATAAATGCAAGAGTGAAATAGAAAGATGCCAGTATGCCAGAAGTGAACAAATGCAGATTTGATATAACTTAAAAAACAAACAAACCTTGGTAATAAATAAATAAATAAATCAGAAGACTTTCTTAGTAAAAGTTACCAGACTAATCAGGATGAAATGAAGACAATTTATGCTCATTTAGACTGACAAGTCAAGCGCTTTCTGAATCTAATGTTTAGTTTGGGAAATATTTAGAAATTAATCATGATTTGGCAGACCTTTTATCTGTATAACTATGTTCCCAGTGTGTAAAATACATGTCATACATCACTCAAATTAAAGAATATCATATCCCCCCAAAAAACTACTACTCACATTACTTTTCACTAATTAAAAAATGTATGTATCTTTTTTGAAATATTAGGTTGCAGCTGTACATAAAGGTTAAACAGATGTCTTGCATTTGTTTATTTGTAGACAAATAGGATGGTTTTGATATTTATCAAATATTCCTTTGGGGATCACAGGTGTGTGCTTTCTTTTAGCAGCTATTCATAACTGCACACTTGCTTGGCAGATGTACAATATAGGAACTCTCTAGTTGCCATGTTATGGCTTCACATTTTGAAACATTAAGTTTGTTAAAACGATTTCCTTACATATCTGAATACATGAATACATGATCCCACTTTAGCTTCTTCTTTCATTTTCTTTTATATTTTTTTAAATAGTTTGTATCCTAGATATATGTTTTTATACTGTTTGTGCCCTTTACACTATCATGTATGATTAGCCACAATTTCTTCTCAATTGGGCATGATAATATGATGAAAAAATGCTAGATAATCACTGTTTTTTAAGGAAGTAATTGCTTACAATCAGAATATTGCTGTTATAATAAATGCAAAAAAAACAAATTCAGTTGCCAAATTGTACAATTGCTAGTGAATTCTACTTTAATGCATTATGTCTCTTAGGACTCTTCCACTAGGAGGGACCCTTGTTCAGTATGGCTTTCATTTTCAAGGGCACACTTGGATTCTATTTCTCCAGCACTGAAAAATATTGCTCAACACAAGCACATTTACAAAGATAGGCACATGCTTACATTAGACCTACATTTTAAGACCATAAAAGGAAGTTGTTGCAGTTGAATTCACATTTTTCAAAATATGTATTAATTCAAAAAGTGTAGTATGTCAGTGTCTTCAAAGACTGTGCAAAAAAACCTTATCCTTTCAAGCAAAACATCGGACATATAGAAGTCATCTTTCATGAAAATTAAAGGGTACTTGATTTATACTTTCGGGAAAACTGCTATAAAAATCACTATTTTGATGAAAACATCAAGGTTGTATGGACATTTCTAGCAACTTCTTGTATTTCTCGTACTGATAAATTCATACAGTAAAAAGTTGAAAATGTTTTACATATTGTGGTGAAAACATATATGAACTAGGCTTAAACAAGTTTTCCAAACAAATGAGTCAGTTTTATTGCAGTACTTCTTTAGAAATCTATTTTATGTCCTAAAATAAGTAGCCACCTTGAATATATATTTGGTTCTACACTTTACAAACAGTGGATAATAGTTAAACTATTTCTTTTGACAAACCTTTTTCACCACTGCGTTGTGTAAATTGTGTGACTACTTTTTCTAATATAGACTCACTTTATATAAAATACCTACCATAACTACAGTTTTCTTCTATTTTAATTATCATTTATGACATGGTACAATGAACACTTTAAAGTGATACTAAGCAATTCTGCACAAATAGATCAGTAATAAGTTTTGCAGTAAATATTACATATACATTGGAAGCACTTGACAATATGTTTGCAGACCTGCCCATGAAGAAAAAGGCATATACCAACTAAAATTTAATAACTCTTGATGTTTTAATCTTCAGCACCCTAGCTTGATTTCTAATTTTCAAACGTTAAATTCCTGTACAAAGCTTCATTATGTACCAGAGCAGGCATTAATTTTTCTGAAGAGAAGCATTTCTATTTTGTACAGGAAATGCTTACAGTGGCTTTTAAGTCAATTTTGATTTGAGGTATCATCAATTCTTAAAAGACCTGAGCTGAAGAAAGTGTTGTTGTTTTACACTCAAAATATCACTTTTTCATATCCTACGCAAAATAGGAAAAAATTAAATGCTTAAATCAAAGGGCACTTTTGAGAACTGTAGCTAAGAACAGATGATTTTAAATAATGTGTATTCACTACATCTGGAAAAGCTATGTTTAAGGAAAAAAAAAAAAAATCATCTCCTTCCTGAAAGCAGCAAACTCTTTCTATCTACATGCTTTTGCATTACAGACACTCAGAAATGGGTGGTGGTGATGAATTGAAAAATCAACCATTTCTTTTACTTCTAACAAGCCTGAAACTTCAGTTTGAAGATTCACTCATGGTGAATCTTCACACTGAATGACATGCTTGACTCTAAGCATTTTTTTAATCCTCTGTCCCTCAGTCCCTTTCTTCCCCCATGGAAAACCTAATGATGGAGAATTATGTTTTCAAGTTAGAAAATAATTTACTGATTTTCATTTGATTAGACAGAATGCTTTTTTTTTTTTTAGACACTGCTGATGCATCTTTTTTTTTGCATATACAGAATTTCACAGTTCAAGTGCAATGTTTTCCCAAGAGCAAGAGAAAATGAATGTTCCTGCAGAAGCTTACTGTAAAAGCTCCTGAAAGGAACACTAAATTAACTTGATTTTCTGAAGAATTAAATAAGAGACAAAGAAAAATCTTTACCTTCCTATTATAGACAAAATACCTCCAATATGTTTTAGTTTGATTGGACAAAGAGCAGAGGAGATGGTATTTGAAGTCACTCTTCATTAGCAAGATTTAGTAAATGCAAGGGTGTTGCTACTATAATGGAAAGACACAATTTTTCCTCCACTAACATCACCACAAAATATAGAATTGAAAAAGGCAGCTGAAAATACACAGTTAATCTAGCCAGGAAAAACTTAGCAGTTAGCCAAAACCCTCACTTCAAGTAATCTTTGTCCTTTAATTTGATTGTTTAGATCAGGGTTAGCCATTGGTTCTGGAAATGACATTCTGTTCAGGTGAATGTTGAGCAACCTGTCATTTCCCAAAGTGAAAGTGAATAGGTGGCATATCCCAACTAATTGGGAAAATACTGTTAGGTATGGAACTCATCAGTGAAAGAACCTGCAACTCAGGGAGGTTACACAGACCCTATTCAAAACTCTGCCTAGGAGTGTTTTCCTTATGATAGCATAATCAGCTGGAACAATCATGTTCCTAGTGCAGGAGCATTTCCAATGCAGTCAAGACCTTTTCCACAAAAAAATTACCAGAATAACACTGCCTCCATGTGATCCCTGTAAGGGATACTGTCCTTCAACCCACTCAGTAGTGTCTTACTAGCCCTCTCCTCAAAAGCATTCCTAACACAGGCTAGCACAACCCATTCTTCCACCATGCAGAGAAATAACATAGCCAAGCATTTCCAATCCTTCCCATCCACATAACAGTAGCACATACAGTCACAATATAAGGGCACTAGGTTTCTCCAGATCTAGTCCTTGCTGCCTGAAGGGGTTCTAGCCCAGCCCAGCATCTTCCAGACACTATACAACAGAACTGGGAGAAGGCAATTTGGCAATAGAAAGCCTGTTAGTTTCCAGTAAGGCCTAAATTTTACATCAGAAAAGTAAACTTGCTCCAGAGAGTCCAACAGATATATGTTAAACTAATGTTATTAAGCAGTTAGTCCGTACCATTTCCATTCAGATTGGCCAATTGGCTAGAGAAGCAGCAAACTCACAGCCTCTCTTCTTCTATCTCCATTTATACTGTCTTGCAGATGTGTGGCTTACCTACTCTTGGGGGACTATTTCTAATTTAGACGTATTCTGCTACTCTTTGCCACGTGGCTTTTCTGCAACTTATTAGCTCTCTGCCTTTCTCATAAAAATGTTCGACTTGTGAAGTGTATCATCATATATCGGTAAGCTCTCCATTACAACACATTTAAAGTTTTCTTTTTCTCTCCATCTTGCTCATTGCTTTACGAAAATTTAATTTTGGCTGATTAACTGAAACATTGTTATCATGCTCTAATAGCTACAGAAATCTCATGGATATATTTAGGAGCAAGAAATTAGTGTTGCTGTAACAGAATTAGAATGTGGATCTAGCCATCTTCACAGGCAGTTTCATCTAACTGTCTAGTCATGTTCTATTCTTGTTTTTCATACAGGAATTATAACTGATCTTCCTCTAACTTTCAACTGAATTATCAGCTCTAAGCTTATTTTCTACTGAAAATGTCCAAAATAGGACTAAGTCTTAGTAAGGACTTGGGGTTTTTAAAATGAAATAATTGGAGAGATGAAACCATATGTCATCCTTACTATCACATTACTACTTTTTTACCCCACTGTGTCAGTCTGCCATATGTTCCTAGCCTCTCATCAATTTGGGTAGCAGAAAAATGGAGGGATGAAAACAGCAATTTTCTTAATGTCGTAAATGACATTTTCATTATTATTTCAATTTCATTATCTGCTAATCAAGAAGTTACTGTTGGTTTCCTCTCGTAATATGAGGTGAGGTGAAGAGATTTGGAAAGAGAGGAAAACTGCTAATGAAATATGGCTTTGAATTCAACATTCTAAACAACAAAGACTAGTCCTAAATTTTCATACTTTATGTACATAATATATTAGATGACTACTAATAGATTAATATACAAAATTTTAAGGTTGGCAGCCTTTTCAAAATTGATTAATCTTATGTTATTTACAGCAGCACTCTTGATCCCAACTTAATTGCTGGGGAACAATGCTATTCACAGAGGAACATAATTTTCATTGAAGCTGTCAAACAGGCATGTCATCATATGCATGAGATTAAAGAACTAGAGCAAGATGGTTCCAGTATGTTTCCTGTAACGTAAGGTGTCAATCCTTCTGAAGCTCTCTTATACTCATGGCAGGGAATTAAGACTAATTAAGACATAGCTGTATTAGGCAAGACATCACCCATCCCCTTCATGCATACCGGATCTAATCTTACAAATTTGATGGGATATCCTCAGACCTACCTAAAAGTAGAAATTACATCATAACTTTCATAACAGTGAGTCAGATGTCAGTGTGGACTACTTGATATGGATTAATAGTTTTATTCCCAATTAGCACTCCCATGGTTTTTGGTACGTAGCCTGCAGTATCATGTTCACTGCCTTATTCTTATATATTTTAGCATCTAGAACATTTGCAAGAATTAATATTTTGCACATCTACCACAGCTGCCTACTGAGAATGTGCAAAGCACTTCAAAGGATTAATAAAATTAGTCTCACTATACCACTAAAAAGAATAAATGTACTGTGGCAGTTCTGCAGATAGAATTCAAATCACCAACATTATTTCTCCTAGGAAAAGTATGCAGATTCTAGGACAGAAGTCTATATTCTCTGATATCCACTTTCCTCCCTTAAACCCAAGGCCATCTTTCCCAATAAAGAACCTACTGAAAAAGCACATGGCAACAACTATTTGCAATTTAAGCACATCATTATGAACCACAAAAGGAAATTCCCACCCCTGAAATCTGCTCCCTTTTGTCCACCAAGGAATAGAAAAAAGAAAAAAAAAAAAAAGCTACTTTTGAAAAAAAAATCACAGGTAAAAGCAGTGCCTTGCTCTGCCACCTTCCTTCATTTGTTAAGAAGCTTTGATTGACATTTTCTATTTTTTTCTCCCTTTTTTTTTATTGACCTTTTCACTTCAGAAATAAAGGACAAGGGAAGGATGAGTAAGCTGATGGCATTGAGACCTACACAGATGCAGCTCTGAACAAGAGCAGGTGTAAATTAAAAAAAAAAAGATAAAGTATGTTTATAGTAAGTATTTCTGTCAGAAATATGTACCTGCGTTTCTGTGTAGATATATATATCAGGCCAAAATCAGTTCTCATGTGAGCTTGCAAGTGAACTTGGTAGTAAAATAAACTCTATATTAAGCTTGCTGTAAACTCCATAAGAAGGTTTGCCTCACAAAAAAAAGAAGATGACGACGACTTTTCAAATACAGAAAACTCTATTTTTCTAGAGTTTTCTAGCAAAGAAAATTGCAGTCACCACCGAGCTATCCCTGTACACTGAACTTTGCTGGTCTGGCTCCAGCCCCTCCTCACATGAGCTTTGCCCCAGGGTCAGGGGACACAGGACTCCCTTTGGGTACCTGAGGGGTCCAGCTGCCTGCCCTCACCACAGCAGCTGCTCCATTAGTAAGTTCTTCACTTAGTCTCCAGGTCCCTGCAGCCCCCTCCCCTGCCTGAACCTCCTTGCCCTGGTGCAGGCTTGCTAGCTCTCCCAAAGGCAGTGGTAATCTCCCCTTGTTTCCAGGATGGGTACTTCTCCACAGGAGACATTGGTAGAACTTGTTCTACTTGCTCCAGCAGAAAAAAGCATCAATCACACCTCACACAACACTCTCTCCTACTCTGCATGATTAAATTGTATTTACTTTGTGACAGTGGTGAAAAGCTGAACTCTTTCTATTCCAGTCCTGCCACCCATGACACTTCTCAGGTAAATCTTCTGAAGCTTCTCTTTATGTACTGAAGTCACATTATCTGAGAAACTATGTACTCATTGCTGGCATCTCTGATCTCTTTTGGTTAGAAGGCTAGCAGCATCGTATTCTGTTTGCAGCTGGATGCTTACATGTTCTTGACCAGACCAGAACATTGTCACACATAGGCTTACTGAAAGCCATATCATTCAGATAAGTTTGCTCTTGCTTGTTACACAAAGAAAAAAAAAATTGACTAAAAATGTACTTTACTGTACTTACATTATGCACAAGTTGTCTTGGAATTAACGTTCAATTAACAATTTACTAGGATGAGCTGGTCCTGCATCAAAGTCTTAGCCCTTTCTCTACCCTAGCTCTTCTTTCTCACCTGTATGCAAACTAGCCAACTCAAACCAAAATGAGGTGTGATGGCAGAAGAGAAGTGAGACTGGTCATGTGACTGCTTCTTCTGGCATCTTGACATTGTACCAAATTCAAAAAATGAAATTGTACCAAATTCAAAAAAGATTAAGCCTCAGCTAAAGAAATGCTAAGTTATAAAGTGGAGGATCCTGAGATGTCTTTCTTTCTGTCACTGACACCTTCTTTAAGTCACAGAGAACTCTGCTGAAATTTTCTCTTTTGTTCTGTTACTTTACATTGAAAATTTTTGAAACTTTTTTTTTTTTTTTTAATTGAAGAAGAATAGTCTACTTGTTAACAAAAAGAACTAGGGCAGCTCACACTTACTGGTTGGCTTATGACCTTGAGAAATCCACCCAACAATTCCTTGCCTGTGTAACACAGCGTAGCCCTGCCAATCTGTACTATATATACATTGTTACAGTGACTTTTTCTTTTAAAATACTCTTAAGAATTTCACACATGTAATGAAGATTGACAAGCATAAGATTCATTCTGCAGGTCATCTGCTACACAAGTATTTTACATTCCCACTCCGAACAAGTTTTTTTTTTTTGGTTAAAACAAGGTCATTTCGGATTATCAAATTCTATTCCAAATTATCAAATCTTTTCAGTACAAATTAGAATTAATGGTATCAAGCCATGATCTTCACATTTACTTATTCTTATATACTTATTCACAGTGTTTTTCACACAGCTCAAAAATACAATGAAGAAAGCTGCCCTATTCCACTTCTGTGGGAAAACAGCATAGGTCTTTTACAAAACTAGGGATCCTTGCTTACATATAAAACATCCACTGTTGAACAGAGCTCATTAGAGAGTCACACAGCATGGAATATCACAGAGTGTGCCTAAATCTGTTAAGTGCATGAAGATTAAAAAAAATATATATAAAATGAGTTCAAGTATAGTAAATCCAACCTTATAATATTTTTAAAAAGTTTTAACCTAATAACTATTGAAATAAAAGTTCCAGAACTACATGGTATGAAATTTTATTTGATTCAGGTATGCAAGAATTCTGTTGCTCTACGTTATGTATTTTTACTTTTCCTGAATAATTCTCATTCATTGGCAATTCATTAGATAAAGTCCCCCAACAAGGAAAGTAAGATAGCAAGTTAAACCAAATGGGACTGTACAGCATACAAAAGAAAAATCAGAAATGACAGAAATGAACTTTTATGTAACACCTGTTCAGTATCATGTTAGCTAATGTAACTCGACAATATGTCTTTTCTCCTAGCGACCATATACTCATCCCATCTCATACGTCCATTAGCTTCTTTTGGCTTATATACTTGTTCTTATAACAATCCCACCTGGCATATAAAAACAGTTGATACTTAAAAACAAAAAATACACCAGATTTTATGCAGATTTGTTATGCTTTCTGTATCTTTTTTTAAGATAAGGAATGAAACAATTTGCAACATGTCCTTTTCAACTGAATTTTAAAATGTCAGTGGGCATTCTCAGCTGACTCTTCATAGTGAGATGATAGCAGTTACACAAATACATACATATGTATATGCCATGCATATATTATCTTCACAAGTCTATCATTCTTCTAGGTACATACATTTTACTAGAGCTGCAACACTGTCATCCCTAAGGAACTAACTTGGCTTTCGTACTACTATAGCTCTTTTGGGGTCATCTTATCCATCACACTTTCATTCAGTGCTTTTAAATATTTTCACAGCTCAAGATGCATCTTAAATGTAACTTCTGTAAGGTGTTTCTTCGAAGTATGTTGCATCCTTTCTGTATTGCTTATCCACCATTATAACTGTAAATATTAATTTTCATGCCAAAGGGGTTTAATATCACAATTTGTCAAGAAAATTAAGTGTGTTCTTTGCTGAGCAAAGTTCAACCATCTCTGCAGGAGATTCCTAGAACAACACTTTGTGTCCAAAACAATTGAAGTCACAAATATAATCAGCTCTCCTGAAAACAAACAAAGCAAAGCAAAGCAAAACAAAACAAAACAAAAAAGCCTCCAAAGCTCTTACTTTTAAAAATTATATTACTGAAAAAAATGGAAAGGAATAAGAATCAATCAACAAGAAGCTGATATGACAGTAAAATGTTGTCTGATGCTCATATTTTTCTTGACATTCTTTTGCAACATCTCTCTATTCATATTAGCAGTGTTTATCTCATATCATATACTGTACAAACATTTTAATTTAAAAGTGGGATTAACATCAACTGTCACACTGCAGACAATATTTAAGTCCTTTTGTAGGTATAATATTTATAGAGGAGAGATTTGCTGGTGTTAGCCATGTGATATTTCTGTGCACAATAATTTTGTTCTGTACAAGTTAATATCACAGAGACAAAACTGAGTCAAGAGAGTGATAAGATGAACATGCTGTTATTTAAGACTACGCAGGAAAAAACAGATGGAAAGAGCCAACTGATAAACTGAACTCATGCAGGGCAAAGAAAATATGGCTTCTGTTGATTTAACCTAACAATTGGCAAATTCCACTAAGCATTTTGATTGTAAACATTTTGGTTATGCTGCCAAATGCTTGGTTCTGCTGAAAAGTACAATGCTACATTATTCACAGTAAGGCAGAATCATTTTTATTTTTTTACCCCCGCAACACCCACGTACCAAGGAATGAAGATGTTACTTCAATCATATAAAGAAAATGTACTTTCCTAACCCAAAGGATTCATAGGCTTAAGATGATTAAAGGATGACCTAAGTTGCTCTTACGAAAACTACATCTAAACTGTAAAATAAACAAATAAATAAATACATAAAAATTCAGGATAACAGGTTGGTATGGCTGAAAAGTATGCAGTGCAGCTTATGTATATTGTATATCTGCAGGGATATCTTTTTCAGCTGAATGATGAATTTTGTGGCAGCACTCTGTAAATTTTGTAATGCAGAAAAGTCAGGTTAAAAGTCTCTCTTCTATATTAATCTGCCTTCAATATAATTTAATGCAGGTACAAAGTAGAACATCAGTCACCTTGATTAGGATGGTCATTTTAATTAATACTTCAGACACCGTTCCAAACTGTAGGTCAGTGGTGCCCCAAAGTGCACATTTATGCTTTGAAAGGGATCTGGGGAAGCATCACTCCTTCATCACACAGGACAGAACTGAGTAGTCCATCTGACATTATCTGTCCTTCTGTCCCTCCCCAACTCCAGCCATCAGAAGTGGACACCTTTGGAATTACTGACAGCTCGGAAATGCTGGAAGTGCAGGTCTCAGGCTTCCTTTCATTCTTGCTGTTTGAAATAACAAGCCCCAAGCCTCTAGGCTGTAAGAGCCTACAGAATCACCATTCCAAGCTCTCACAAGAAAGCAGGCGCTTCATTTGCCTCTCATCTTGTGTTTGACTTGTCACATCACTCTTTCTTGACTATTTGTTTCTCTACCATTAGGCTTGCACTGACATTCAATACTACCTTTGTTTGCACTCCTATCTTTCTTATTTTTTCCCTGACAAACCTCCTACAGTCAGAGAATACAAGTACCTGACAAAGCGATCGGCTGCACTCCAGTTCACAACATCATGTCTAGTTATATTTTTTCACCCTGCCAATACAGCCTGAAGGGATGAAGCTGCTGCAATTGGATAGTTAAACAGCAACCTCTTTAGATACATCACAAAAGAACATTTCATGCACTTTAAATCATAATCATAAGCCAATTTAACTTAATCTTTTCCCTGGTGAGGCATGTGCTTGCTTAAATTCAGTTAGTTTTGCCTTTTTGGACCCTTATGGGAATACACTTTTAAGTTAACTGCATCATGAAGATTGCCTGTGCTGTTGTGTTGAATGATTCATGGAGGTGCTAGACATTCTTGTGAGCAGGTGAGCGATTATGATTTCCATAAACCAAAAAGAAAAAAAAAAAGCAAAAAGCATATGAAAATATCAGAGAAACAGAGTTGAGTAGAACTGGGCTCTTATACTTCATTTATACATTTGTTCATTTATACATCTATGACTAATTTTTTTTTAGCAAGTGTCTGCAAGTTATATTTCCTATTTTTTAAGCCCTTTGTGTACAGACTCACAGAAGAGAAACAGCTTACAGTGGAAAAAGATGAAACATCTCCATGTGACATGGGAAGGACTATGTAGAGAGAAAATAATAAATAACTGTACAAAGGAATA
The DNA here is from genome assembly GCF_963932015.1 of Anas acuta. Lineage (NCBI taxonomy): Eukaryota > Metazoa > Chordata > Aves > Anseriformes > Anatidae > Anas > Anas acuta. The sequence continues at coordinate 65,736,165 of NC_088982.1, read as the reverse complement.
TTAACCACTTTACATTTCCTATCAAATAACATGATGTAAGCTTGAAATATACATTTTTAGAGTTATCTTTCCATCCCTATAAACAAATAATTTGTAGCACTATTCAGAAAACTGACCCATCACAGTACCAGTCAATTCTCTGTTTAATACCATATTGAATGAAAAGTTATCTTAAAATATAATAAATATTCCTTAGGTACCACTTTTCTATTTAAACTAAAACTACAATTTCCCACATGTGCTTGTAACCAGGGAGATCTGTTGGTGCAGCCAGCTTGGCTCCCTGGTTTGGCCAGCAAAGGAGCTGCAGAATTTTTCTTTGGAGCAAGATCAGCCCTTTGAGTAAAGCACAAGAATAACTTACAGCTGGAACTTGAATGCAAGAAATACAGAATCTCTTCCCCACCCTGAGACCAAGACCGTGGGTAATACCAGAAATACAATGGAAACTCTCTCAATGAAAGAAATAGAATAATAATGCCTACAGGAGTTGTATGGGAATGCTGTGAAGATTAGTGTTTGCAAGATCATCAGCACCTCAGAACAAATTAATATTTATGATGATCAGTCCCCTCAAATTTACATTTTGAAACATGCCCGGACAGTATGTGTGTAGCATTTATATGATTGTGGTACAAAAAAAAAAATAATAATATGACAGCTTCATAACATTTGGCATTTTTTTTGCAATTAATTTCATTTACTCTAAGGACATTTTTCTGTCTAAGAGGTACATACTGCTTTATAAAATGCATTAAACAATAATAGTGTTGTTTTAATTTATGGACAGTGTTTGTTGTTTTTTTCTTGTCACAATAATGAATTATCATTTTGTTATCAATTTTGCATGCATGCTCACACATCACCAAGAATAATTACAGAAATCAAATGAAGGCTAGTGGAATGAACCATTTTGAAGTTGTGGAGGGTGAAAAAACATTCAGAAGAAGAAAGTAAAGCAGAAGGCTTAAAGGATTAGTAACCTAAAGGCCTGTATGTATTATTAATTAAAAAACTATGGCAATAAACATAAAATATACAAAGTTGTAATGTAGGAATGTCCTGAAGAATATACCACAGCACAAAACAAAATAATGATGATACCAAGAAGACCTAAGTACCATTCTGGTCACTTTTAATTATGACACATACCTACTATCACAGCTAAAAGGCTTTGCTGCTTATTATTAGGGGTGTGCAAATTATATGACTTATGATCTGCTTGTTTCCTGCCTGTGTGGAGCAGGAGAACACCTGAAATACTTGAAATTTCCATGGACAGAAAAAGCATTTCTCATCCAAATTTAACTCTGTATTGATTTGATAAATGGAACCCAAGTGTTCTAGTTCAACACACTCCTTTCTTATCCACAAAACCCTTGCTGGTGTGCTGCTCCATCAGCAGAGCACAGTATGGGCAGAGCAGCAAATGCACATCCAGAAATGTGTATAGAAACTGTCCTACTGAGCTTTCAGATACAGGAACATTTACTGTCTGTACAAAGAGATTGAAAAGTTGGTCAAGCAAAGAAAACTGACCTACAAACAAGCCAAATAATCACACACAAATGGTAACAAGTTAACATTACATGGAAGTAAACTCATTTTACAGTTTGATTTCAATTTGCAGATTGAAATCAATATTGGGAGTAGGAAGAATTAGGCCCATTTTCTTCAGACTTTTTTTTTTTTTTTTTACAGAGTTCATCTTTCATTAGTGCCAAACTCAACACAGAGAAACTAGTATGAAAATTCTTTTATCCACGCACAAGTCATAATTTTCCCATCAAATACTACCATAACCTCATCCCACTTTCCAGTCACAACACAAGCATGAAAAAAACATTCAGTATCTTCAGTTTTTCCTCATTCTAGTAAAAAAAAAAAAAAAAAAAAAAAAAAGTGGGGGGGAGGTGGGGGAGGGATTAACAGTATTTATTTATTTATTTTGTCAGTCATAGATTCTTTTACACTGACATTGCAAATTAGCTCACTAATGTTCTAGTACCTTTCTAAATTAAATATTTAATGCCACCAGTTTTCTTCCTATTTCTCTTTCTCATATATTCATCATACCTTTTTTTTTTTTAAAGATACAACATTATATTTGGTAGATTTTTGTTCAGTGAAGGTTTCCCAGGAATTTTAAATTTAATGTAATCATAGCACTCTATGAAAGAGTTGTGTCTTTCAGTATTTTAGTGAAAGATAAAGAAAAAAAAAAATTCAGCAATAGAATTTGCTTGTGAAACAGATATTGCTTGTGAAAGCTTGTTAGTTAATTGACTTTGAAACCAACTCTATTCTTCAAATCTAGTCTTCCCTATGTTCAGTTTTAGATACTTTTTTTTCCCCTGAACCTTACGCCTTACTACTACATGAGAGATGATCATAGAATCACAGAATATCGTAGAATAACATCAACTGGCTTCCCTTGGTCAACTAGATGGGTGACTTTGTCATAAAAGGAATTTGTTAAGTAGGATTTTCCCCTTGTGAGCCCATGTTAGCTATGACCACATTGTCCTTCAGGTGTTTTTTCAATGACTCCCAGTATAGTCTTCTTACCAGGCACTGAAGTAAAACTGATTTATTTAGGTCAGCTAGATATTTAGGCATCCTGTTAGAAGCACCAGAAACCAAGATTCAGTCTGTATGTGGGGGATTATGTGCTTCTCCTTTTCACATAAATATGAAATTTTTCTCTGTTTTGGAAAGATTCTGCAATGTGGAGGAAAAAAATTAACCATGCTTGCTCATTCCTTTCTTGCTTACTGAAGACATCCAGAAATGAAACTATTCTAGCAAACAGTAATGTTGATTTCAAGCAAGAGAGATCGTCAGACACCACTGGAACAGAACCATTAGGGGATGAAAACAGTGTTCTAAAGTGAAATTTATCAAATTATGATGATTGGGCCTATACAATACTACTGCCTACAAGAGTAAAGAACTGCCTTGGAGGTACAGGGGATTTCTGTTATTCCTGATCCTTAATCAGGAACCACAGGAATCATGCTGCTGACTGATGAACTTAATTACCTGCTGTCTAGGAATTGAACTACTCAGCATCAAGGAAAAAGGATTTCTCCCAGCTCCTTTAAATCCTCAGTTCTGTACTTAAGGATACCTATCAAGGCATTGCTCATATATCTGGATCTGCAATGCCTTGCCCTTAATCCTATCAAAATTTAGGATTATTTGATGTCAATGTTCATTGTCCTCTGCTCATACTGTGCTTTTCCCCAAGATCAAAAGTGTCAGGAATTAACTGCAAAACTGGATCTAGTTAAGTGAAATTATGATTTAATCACATGCAAAGCTGCCTTTTCTGAGAGCAAACACTGAGTTTCACAGATGCAGATATGGAGTAAGATAAATCCACTAACCATTTTACACCTAAAAGAACTTTTTTCACTGTGCACTCATTAAACTAATCTTTTAGAATTCCTCTTTCTAATTCTAAAATCTGTTATAAGACTACACATAATAATGTACAGTTGTTCACTTCAGAGCAGTGTACATTTAAAATACTTCAAAAACATTATCCAAAACAAATTGTGTTCCTCATTCTCATTTATAGAATTAATCTTGGTTTGAAGTTGTCATTTCTAAGAGGTAAGACAAGTTTCTGTTCCTCTTTTCATTAACTCCCCTTGAATTTCTGACAGATGATCTACTGACTGTTCTGTTCATTTTTCATTTGGTCAGAATCAAATTACTAAGTCTGCATAAGGGCTTTTTAGTCCTCCCATTGCCAACTCCTTCAGCCATGAAGGCACTATTTTTGGCGATTTTTTTTTTCAACTGCAATTTATAGGCTTCAAGTGTTTATAGAATCTAAAAATTAAAATATTTGTTAAAAGTGTAAGTTATCAGTAATGTACATAAAGTAGAGATGCCATTTTCCTCTTTCACAAAGGGGAAAACTGATTTTTTGCTCAAAAGTTAGAAGGGCTTAGTGAAAAAGCTTTAAAGTAGATTTGAAGGGAGAAAGGGATAACATCAGGCTTGCTAATGATAAGCCATGGGATGGCATGCCAATGTTCAACAGACAATATGCCAGCATGGTCCTTCAATCTGCTCCACGACATGAGGGATACAGTGGAGCACGTTTGAAATGTTTCTACACCGATGCACACAGCATGAGGAATAAGCAAGAGGAGGTAGAAGCTTCAGCTCAATCCCAGAGCCATGACACGATGGGCATAAGCAAAACTTGATGGGAAGTCCTGCAAGTGGTGTACTGTGATGGATGGTTCTAAGCCCTTCAAAAGGGAATGGCAGGGTGGTGCTGTATGTAAGGGAGAGGTACGATAGTTTACTGGGAATACCAAACAGTTGATAAAAACAGGTCCAGGAAATTCCTGAGGCATGTGAATGATAGCTTCTTGGTACAGATACTAAGGGAGCTGACTAGGAAAGGTGTTGTCCTAGATTTGTTGCTTGTAAACAGAGAAGGTCTTGTGGGTGCAGTGGTGATTAGTGGTCACCCTGGCCACCGTAGCCATGAAGTAATTGAGTTTAAAATCTTTGGTAATAGGTAGAAAACTGCCACCAAAACTTCAACTCTGGATTTGGGGATAGCACAATTCAGGCTGCTGAGGGAACTACTTAGTGAAGTCCCTTGGGATTCTGCTTTTGAAGGTCTTAGGGTACATCAGTGCTGGTCACTTTTTAAATGCTTGCTCCTCCTCAGAGCACAGGAGCAGGCTATTCTGAAATGCCACAAACGGAGCAGGCAGGGCAGAAGGCCAATTTGGCTGAGCTGGGATGACCTTCTACAAAGATAGGGAATGGTCTAGAGAGCAAGAAGTATGAGGAGGGCCTGAGGTTACTTGGTTTGTTCATCTTAGAGAAAAGACTGAGGGGAGACCTCATGGCAGCCTACAGTTTCCTCACGAGGGGGAGCAGAACAGGAGGTACTGAGCTCTGCTCTCTGGTGACAGCAACAGGACCAGAGGGAAGGTCATGAAGCTGCATCAGGGAAGATTCAGATTGGATATCAGGAAAAGATTCTCCACTGTGAGGGTGGTTTGGCACTGGAACAGGCTGCCCATGGAAGCAGTCAAGGTATCAATTCTGCTGGAGTACAAGAAGCATTTGTGTAACACTGTCAGACAAGTTGTCCAATTTTTTGGTAGTTCTGCATGAAGCCAGGAGTTGGATTTCTCTGTGACCCTTGTGGGACCCTTCCAATTCAGGATTGTTTATGATTCTCTATTTCCCACATTGGTAATGCAACACACCAACAGCCTAAAGGGTATAGCCTTTTGACATTTTAAAAAGAAATAAATGACAATCGCTCTCCACTGCCTCCATCCCCAATACTCTTCAGCAGTCCCATTGATGTCTTATAAATAAAGAAGCCCAAATAGTTTTCTTATCCTACATATGTCATGAGATATAATTTTCCTAGACTACTAGAATAATCCAGTTCACTCCAACATATTTAAGAACTCTTTAAGAGATTAATATTCTTTTACTTATCCTATGCTTTTAGGATTTAGGGACAAAAGGAAACTTGAGGTATGAAAAGGTCACTGACATTTATTTCATTTATAGATAATTATCAACATACTGAACTGTACTTGAAACAAGGAGAAGGGCATAGAATAAATGGAATGAAGATAATATAGTTTAAAATCAGCGTACATCTCACGTTTCAGAAACAAAAATCTCACCCCAATTATACTATAACCATGTTATATTTCCAATATTTAAATATCGTTTTTTTTTTTTGTTAATACTAATACTGAACTAGTACTAACACGACCCAACCATGCACAGGGTTGATGGGGAAGCAAAGAGTACTTGGAAAAGTCCCAACCAAAAATTGCCAATCACATGGTTCAGTGGTACCACGTGATAAAATTCTCCTATATAGTTTCCTCAGGAAAATTAAATGTCCCAACATAAACACTAGACTCAAAAGCAAGATTAGAGATTATGAAGAGGTACAGAACAACCAAAGGAACAGACCCAAAAGTGAGAACAGCAACATAAAACATACAAAATAAAAGGGAGAGGGGAAGAAAAAAAAAAAAAAAAAAAAAAAAGCATTCATCACATTGCAGTATATATATATATATATATAATATATATTTGGCCTGCTCTACCAGGGAGGCAGCTGAAGGAAAGCCAGAATATAGCTGGGTTTCTTAAGCAGCATAAGGTGTTTGTATTTCAGCAACTTAAATTTGCCCTTAATTTCAGGTGATTAAAATTAACAATATATCCCACTCTCTGTAATGGCTGTCTAAATTGCCTACCAAAATATCTATCTTTTTAAGTTCTAGGAGAGCATTTTCAACATCAGTCATTTATTTTTAGTGTTGTACTTTTCAGACATCCAACTTGATAAGAATTTCAAAATGACAACCCCGTAATTCCCCCAGTAAAGAATTATGTTTGAAAACTTGTCAGTGGGTCATTATTGTTACTAATTTAGATTCTGGGAATGTTTATACCCATTTTAATAGAACAATCAAATAAGTTTTTACTGGATGTTTTTCATTAGGAAATTTATTTGACAAAGCCATAACTTTTCTCAGAAACATATTGGTTTCCATGCAAGTCTCTTACAGAGGTTTTAGGAATGGAAAATACAATCAGTAGCCAGGAAAAGAAGAAAAAAAAAAAAAGAAAAAAAAAAGGAGGGAGAAACCACCAGCTACTGTGAAAATACTCATCTGAGATGTTCAAATGCTGTTTTCAAGTCTATGAGCTTCTTTAATTTATTTTAGGGAGAAAATATCTGTTGAATCCAATACATATCAGAAACTGTAAATTTTAATAAATGTATTCTGCTATTTTCAATAGTACAAATTTTAGTTACAAAGAAGGAAATATATGGAAACACTCCAGTTTTCTCTCATTGATGACAATACAACTCCAAAAGAGATTCAAAAAAATTTTTCTACGTTGTCTTAGTCATAACATGTTTTCAGCAACCTGTAATATTACAGATATTATGACTTTCTGATCTTTTTTGATCTTTTTACTCAGCAGGAATCTTACCCTGTAGGTATGTATCAGAATTCAATGTGCGACAGCATGTCTACCCGAAGGAATAAATCTGAATTGACCTAATATTTACCCTTGTAGTACTAAACATATTCATTTTCATGGTTTACTGGAAATACTGTTAACTAAAAAAAGTAACGATGATCATTCTGCATGCCTGTGGTTGAAATATCATTCTAGTGGTTGAATCATCATTTGCATTTCTGGCTTTTGGAGATTTTAGTAAGAAATACATTTATCCTATTTCTATATGTGGCTGGCAGAGAAAATAATTGATGATGCATTAAGAGCATCAATTTGGACTTAGCCAATGTTTTTCAATGCTTTGAAATCTTGAACTGACCCTCATTTTATGAAGAAAGTTTTAATAAACTAAGGAAAAAGGACTAAAAAAAAATAATAACACGTTCACAAAATTTGGGAAAGAAAGGCAGTTATGATCAAGGCATAGATAGAGAGACAGAGGAGGAAAGAGATCTGGCAATACAGGTGCAGTTTCTAGTTTCATTTACAATTCTTTCAGTCATTATATTGGTGACACTAGGAAATTATTAATGTTGCATGAATGTTGAATGATTAAATCACATAGAGTATTCCTGAAGTTGTACAGCAGTATCTTCAGATCATACAGTACCTTCCATACCCCCTCCTTTCAAAAACTGCAAACTCCTACACTGAGCAGGGCAGCAGAGGTAAGAGCTGGGCTAGAAGGAGTGAAGTTGTACCTTCATTGCCCTTCATTCAAGTTGCCTGGGATAGAAGGGGAGTGTGCCAGGGAAGGTGTTTTAGTGTTTTGTTTTTTTTTCTATATCTTTGTCTACTTTTAACATTGATTGGCAATAAATTAAATAAATATCTCCCAGGTCAAGTTTGTTTTGCCCAAAACAGTAATTGAAGAGATCTTCCTGACCTTATCTTGACCTACAAGTTTTTCACCTCATTTTATCCATCTGTTCTGCTGAGAAAGGGAATTGAGACAGTGGCTGGGTGGACACCTGGCAAACAGCCAAGGTCAACCCATCACACTCAGAAATTGTAAATTACAATTGGAACCTTTTGTTAAGGCAAAAAGCCATTTGATAATCTGAGCTACACAAATAAGACATAAGGAGACTTATAGAAAGGGAGTACCAATACAGGAAATAAAAGCAAAGAGTAGGAGGAATTAATCCACTGAAGATGAGAGACTGGTTTAAAATAAACCGGCGATCAGGGCATACAGATTGGGGGAGGTGGGATTGAGTGAGTCACGCTTTTATAATTCTCTTTACTTTAGTAGAAATACTGAAAACAGTTTTGTAACAGAAGAAAAACAAAACAAATAAACAAACAAACAAAAAGCAAAAGCAAATACCTAGATGCTTCAAAGCTCCCATTGCTGCTCAGAGGAGACAGAAACTCAGAGAGGGGGTAGAACAAGAGGGACACGAGCTAATAGTCTCCAGCCCATGACTAAGAGTTACTGAAACCTGTTTTGTATCCACTCATGAGTCACAACACCCATGTGATTATTTCTAAATGTGATTTGAAAATGAAAAGATACATTAAAATGGTATTTTCCAAAGTGCCAGCAAATACTAAAAATATTGGAAACTGTATTTAAGGCAGAGTGCTTAAAGGGGTCTGTGTCAACTAACACAGCCTTATGAAGTATAAACCCAATTTGTTATCAACTTTGCTGACTAACTTTATATTAGGACAAGACCTTATTCTACAGCTAGAGAAGTCACACTCTGAAAGATAAATTAATTTGGATAAGAGGTGAATATTATGGTGACTGTCTGATTATTTCAAACATCTGCACTAAAAATATTAGTCTGATAACTGACAGAAAATAAATTGTACCTCTTGATAGAGTTGTATACACAAATATCACAAGCTGCAAGAGTCGTGCCTGTTATTTCAAAGATCTGGGTCACAGAGCCTCTAGAGCTGTGGGATGATTGGATGAATTATAGCATTGACCTAATTTAACATCGACCTGTACCTTACCAGACCTACAGCAATGGTAACTGCTAAGGATTGTTAGCTTTTACTACTCATGTTGGCACTTCCATTTCTTACTCAGAGAATTAGCTTCAAGAATATTAATTACAGAAGTCACAATGCTGTAAGATGATAAATCCTGAAGAAAATTCTCAGCTTCCTCAAAGCAAAAAGTACGTTTTTGTTTTGTTTTTTCTTATGTTTAATGTCAATTAGTAAAGCATGGTTGAGATTAATTGTGGAATTCAAATGCAATTAAACATTTCTATAATAATTATTATGGTAGCATTTGCAATGCGGTTGTGGCTAATAACCAGTGAGACTGTTGCTCATAATAACAGATGTTTAATAAGGCATTATAAGATATCTTATGGACTAAGAGGCTGTCTTCTTAAAAGTTCATGTCACTATGCTGCAGAATAATTTTTAAAATAATGAAATACGATTATAAAAAAGCATGATATAGTGACTAGGAGAAAGAAACAGGTTCTCAAAAGTGGATGAGACATTGCTTTGTAAGCTAACCTTTCAGAAATACCTCCCCTCCTTCACTGGTTTTCAAAATGAAAGGCAGCATTATTTTTAATTACAGATTATGAACACAGATATAAGTAGTCATAATTAAAAGTCTCTCACATTTGAGCCAGCTACAGTATTGTTGCTATAGCATAGAAGGACACTTGAGTTAAGGTTGCATGACAAATATCATTCTGTTCTGCTGTATTTCAGATTCTTAACTTGGAAATTTTTCAACTGTGACATCACTTTTTTTTCTCTTTTTTTTTTCCCCCCCAAGGTAAGGTTCTAATTCTTAAAGGAATATTATAGAGCAACAGAAGGATAAAACCCTGTTCAAAGGAAGATAATTCCCTACTACAATGTTTAAGTACAAAACCCCCACCAACAAAAAATATGTTCTTTTGTGAGAGAATAAACTTTTCTCATAATATAGGGAAAGATCTGTGGGTTTTTGTTTTGTTTTTTAATAACTTTAAACAAAAAGGCAGCAAAGGATTGAAAGCTGAAATTTCACATCAAAATAACCCTCACAGAAAAGAAGCAACTTTCAGTGTTTCATCAAAAAATGAAAAAAAGAAAAGCAAAAAATGAAAAAAAAGAAAAGATTTCCAAAAACACACTGTATGCATGTGTGGTGTAAATGCCTGAAGTAACTAGGAAAATAAAACTAACATTCACATTTTTAAGGAAAAGGTACAGCATTGAAGAGGCTTTCAGGGTAGGGCATAACTGCATTATCTGAGCATTCCCTAGGCTCCCAACCTTAGATGCTATCGCGCTGGGGAAACTTGGTGTGCTAGCCCTAAGGAACAGCACGGAGCGTGGAGTGGAGACACCACGGCTAGGCTCTGTAATCAGGTGGGGCCTCGATTGTTCTTGTGCACAAAGCTGCACTTTTTGCCACCCTAAGCCAAAGACCTGTCATGTTTTGACAAATGCTGTACCCTAGTGTACTTTTGGCTCATTATAATATCATTATAATACCAAAACACACCTCCATCCCAAAAGCTACCTGCCTCCAAGGTGCGACCACCCCTCACTGAGCATGCGCTCTGAATTTCTTGGAGCCTATTACTTTAAACGGAGACGGGAAAACTTTACACCAATCATAACTAAGATATGCTTGACTAGAGCCACTCAAGCTCCACCTAAAAGATAGAAAATAATATAAATTGGCCCAAGAGAGAGGGGATGTTAGGGAAGATACCATCGTCAGGGGAGATACCATCCCGAGGACATACAACATCCTTAGGACCTCCTGACTCCTGGGATCAGTCGACGGGCTGAGCCTCTCTTCCCCCCCCATTGGGACGCCTTTGGGTGAGATCTGAACATTTGCTTATAAATCTCTATAGAGTCTTTGATCCTTTTAACGCGTTTATTTCTAGGCTGCGCAACTGGAACACCTAGAACACCTGGAACACCTAGAACACCTGGAACACCTGGAACCCGCACCTAGAACACCTGTAACACCTGTGTATTTCATGCATACTAGCTTGCTTTTGCAGATAGTCACTATCACCGGCAATCCAAAAGAACCTGATTATCTGTTGCTGTAATAAACCATACTTGATTGCATTGTGATAGCTCTCATTAATGCAACTAGGGTGAGGGTGGTTATCCGTGATAGTTCAGTGTTCTGAATCTAACCAGACCCCCAGACGGTTAATGCATTGTTGGTGAATGTCTGAACGGACCCCCAGGTGGTTAATACGTTTTTGGTGAATGTCTGAGCGGACCCCCAGTTTTGGTGAATGTCCGACTGGTTACGTACTCTGAATCCAACCGGGCCCGTAACAGTTAATCAGCTACACCCCTTTAACACGACACCAGGCATCCCTGCTGAGATCCATCAGGAGGTCTTGAACCTGCTCTTCACTTACAGTGGGTGAGACTTTGATCTCCCAGCCTCCACCTATGGGTTCAGGGCCATGAAAGACTTGGGAAGCCCGTCTACCAGTGCAGATGGAGGCAAAGAAATTGCTGAGCACCTCAGCCTTCTCCACGACTGTTGTTACCAATCACTCAGCTAGAGAAACCCGTTCCTAGGAGAAGAATTTAGCCACTTATCATCGCTTACACACTCCTATTTTCACCCCTCCCTCGGTCTATTTTCACAAATATTAGAGGTGCGTGGTGGCCCTCGGGGACTCCTCCTGTCACCCCAGCACAGCAGATCGAAGGCAGCTGGGTCCTCTCTTGTGCTCTTCCTCGAGGCTCTGTGCAGAAGGGGCGGCGCCTCTGGCACAAGTGCTGGGGGATGGGAAAGAAACAGACACACACAACCCCTGAGAATTAGCAACACAGTGGTTTATTGGCGGGACGTTCTGCAGGTAGGCATGTCCATGGTGTTTGGGGGCTCCATCGCAAGCTAATGCTTGCGATGGAGCCGGCGCGACGACGAGTAGGGGACTAGGCGGGCACTCTTGCGACGCTCCTTGTGCGCTTGGAGAGTAGAGAGCAAGGACGCGCCGCGGGGGTCCCAGCTCAGTTCTGGCGGAGGCGGATCCACCTCCATCGGCTCCTCCTCGTCTGCTGGCGGATCCGTCTCCATCGGCTCCACAGTGTTGGGCAGAAGGCAAAGCCAGTCCTTGCCTGGCACTGCCCAAACGGGCTGTCGTCCACTTGGCATGTTTTCAGCCCAGGGAGCAGATCCAGGGGCTCGTCCGCTTGCACTCCTTGGTGCCGTGCCTCCGTTGGCTTGATTTTCCTTCGTGCCACCACTGCCGGCATCTGATCTGTGGCCGTGGCTGGGTCCTGCACTGCTTTCCCTGGCGTAGGAATGCCTGTGCTCCCCGTGTCTGTCTGCCCGATAGTCCTCCATTTGCCCCTTGCCACTGTGGTGGCTGTGGGAACGCCCAGGGCCCCCGTCGCTGTGTGGTGGTGGGGATGGCCTGTTCCTCGCATCGCTGCGGTGCCAGTGGTACCGCCGGTAGCTGTCTGGGCTTGCTCCATGGGCACGCCTCTGCTCCGTGTGGCTGGCTGGCTGATGTTCCTGCCTTCGCCTTGTGCCATCGTGGCGTGAGCTGGAAGACCCATTCCCCCAGTCGCTGTATCGTCTAGGGGAAGGGCGACTCACGGCTTGGACTTGCTGGTGTCGGAGCCCGTCCTTGCTTGGTCCTGGCTGCACGCGATGCCTTCCCTCAGAAGACCTTTCAGGCTGGGGTGCCGAGCCACGGGATCGTTCACTTGCACGCCAAGATCCCGTGCCACTGCGAGGTGGATTTGCATTTGCAGCTCCAATGCTGCCGTCAGGTTTCTGCCCATGCCTGGATCCTGCGCTGTGCTGGGGACTCTGGGCACGCCTCTGCTGCATGGGGCCGTCTGCCCAATAGACGTACCTTTGCTCCTTGCCACTGTAGCGGCTCTGGGAAGGCCCAGGCCCCCCGTCGTTGCGTGGTGGAGGGGATGGCCTGTTCCTGGCATCGCTGCGGTGCCAGTGGTACCGCCGGTAGGTGTCTGGGCTTGCTCCATGGGCGCCCCTCTGCTCCGTGTGGCTGCCTGCCCGATCTTCCTGCCTTCGCCCCATCCCGTCACTGGGTGAATTGGAAGGCCCATGGCCCGAGTCGCTGTCTCGTTTAGGGGAGGGGCGGCGCACGGCTTGGCCTTGCTGAACTTTGAGCCTGTCCTTGACGAGTCCTGGCTCGATGTGATGCCTTTTTTCCGTGCACTTTCTTGGCTGGGGTGCTGAGCCGTGGGGTTGTTCATTTTCACGCCCAGGTCCTGTTCCACTCTGCGCCTCCTTTCCGTTTCTGGGCCCCATGCTGCCATCTTCTTTCTGGCCGTGCTTGGGCCCCACGCTGCCTTGCGCGTTGTTGTTGCGCCCGCGCTCCTGGTGGTGGTCTGGCCGCTGGTCCTGCTGGCTCCTCACGCTGCCATTTAGACTGGAAGAAGGCCCAGGCCCCCTGTCACTGTGTGGCTGGGGGGCCGGCCTGTTCCTCACATCCTTGCGGTACCCATGGTACCGCTTCAGGGTGTCGGTGGGCTGGGTGCCTGAGCTGCCTTGGGCACTGGTGTCGGTCGTGCCGCCGGCGCTCTGCCTCCACCCATAACTCTTCTCCATCTCCTTCTCCTTAACAGCTGCCTTCGTCACTACTGGTGCTCGCTGGGCCTGCAACGCTGCCCGCTCACACCAACGAGGGCCGCCTCTCGCCTTGCTGCTTTGGCTCTTCCTCCTGCCGCCAATGCCGGCTCTCAGAGGGCCTCGAAGCTCAGCGAGTGCCGGACCAGCGGCGGGGGTCCGCTTTTATAGGGCCCGCAGCAAGGGCGGGGCAGTGGTGGCCACTGTGACCTCAGGAAGCCTCTGTGATGCAGGGGCCCGTGCGTGGCCAGTTTGGGGTAGCTGAGGGCCCCTTGTGTGGGGCTGGCTTCCCCGGGCCGTTTGGCTTGCCAGAGGCAAAGGCTGCCCCTCGGCCACAGGGATTGCCCTCCACCTCGCATCCTGTGTCCTGGGTTTATTTTTAACGCTGCTTTTTATGGAATTTCATTCTATTGTTTACGGAAAAGAACAAAAGCGCGGTGCATCTTCAGCCCCAATGCCCATGTGTGCTTTATCCTCTGAGTGAAGAACTTCTTCCTCACATGGCATCTAGTCTAAATCTCCCCTCCGTTTGTTCAAAGCCATTATTCCTTGTTCCATCACTACCCTCCCTGACAGAGCCCATCTCCAGCTTTCTCTTAGGCCACTTTTATGGGTTAGGTTAGGTGGCACAACTACAGGACATCGCAAATTGCACCCTTATCTGCCTTGTTCCACATGATGTTTTCCAGCTCAGGCTCTAGCCTCTCATCAGTGTAGCACAGAATCATAGAAACATTAGGGTTGGAAAAGACCTCCAAGATCATCTGGTCCAACCATCACCCAACCACCGAGGTCACCCACTAAAGCATGTCCCTGTGCACCGGGTCCAACTTTTCCTTGAACACCCTCAGCGACAGGGACTCGACCGCTTCCCTGGGCAGCCCGTCCCAATGCTTGTCTGCTCTTGCAGGTATTAGCAATTCAATGGCTCTCTAATGAACACTCTGACCCTATCATTGCCATTCCTGTTGAACCCCAAAAAATATTGGTAAATTTTCTTATTGATACCAGGACCCAAATGTCAGTAATTACGCACGAGACAGCACAAACCCTGAACAGAACACCTGGTCAACGCAGGGTTAAAATCACGGGAATCAATGGTGTGGAAAAACAATGCCACACTGCAAAAATTTCACTCTGGTTGCCAGAAGAACAAAAATTTACCAGGGTAGAAGTATTAGTTGGTTCTGCATACACAAATATTTTAGGATTTGACATACTGCATGGTCATATGTGGAAACTCCCTGATGGAACTGTGTGGAGTTTCGCGACACATCAAAGGGATTCAGGCACTGTGAGACTAAGCCTGTTACAAACATCCATACCCTTATCCCCTGCTAAAATCATTAATGATCGGCAATATCTGTTGTCAGCAGCAGCACTTATGGGGATTGACGCGGTGGTAACAGAATTGAAAAAAAGAGACATTATTAAAAGGACCAATTCACCTTACAATTCACCAGTGTGGCCAGTAAAGAAACCAACCAGGCAATGGCATTTTACAGTGGATTACAGACAGCTGAATGCTAACACTACACCTTTGACTGCCACAGTTCCAAACATGGCAGAGATAGTGAAAGCCCTCTGTGTATCTAACAATAGTCTATGCATGGGAAATCAAAGATTGCTATTTCACCCTCTTTCTAACCCTGCCGGTTGAATACAACCGAGCATATTTTATTTTCTTTTGTGTTCACAGGAACCCTGAGCGAACTGTATATGGACAGCTGGAAGATGACGAATCAACAGTTTGGATTAATGATGCTATGCTTTACCCTGACCTTGATGCAATTACAGACCTTAAAGGAAACTTAGCTACTGTGGCTGTGCATGGAGCTGAGGTGTTTCACCGTGGCATTTAACCATGTATTGTCACAGTATAGCACAGTTACTGGAACATCTCAAAACAGAATAACCTAAATCTCTCTACTTTAGTTCTCAAAAGATGGAGTTGGAATGATTCTCTAAGAATGGCTGAACTTTAAGCCATGTCTGGACAAACAATACAAATTGGTTGCCAAATAACTAAAATAACTGAACCAAATTTTGATTGCTGGTACAATTTTACTTTCACCAAACCTATAATTGTGTGCTGTCTCTGAGGCTACAGAGGCACAGAATTACTATTTGAATTCATGGTCAAAGGATAAGAAGCCTCTGCCCCTGCAGATATTTGAAAACGAACCGACTCAGCCTCCCATTGGTCTAACTCCTTCCATCTTCAACACAGGTCCTTACATAATTAAAAATATGGGACAACAACAAATTCTCTTTGACCCTAGTTGGTCCCTAAAAAAGGGCCACAGGATGCAACTGGGTTATTAGGGACAGGATTAGGTATATTAAATAGCATTGATGCTGAGGTCTTAATGAATAGAGTAACTGCTACTACAGATGACCTAAGGAAATTGGAACAACCAATAAAATTATCCTTATTGGCTTTAGGAGCAAATCAATGGCTTCTATCAGATGTTTTGCCCCATTGGGAACAAATTGAGGAAAATGATCATCAATTAATTGTAAATGCCCTTGGAAAAGCCCAAGGCAATACCTCCCTTGCCTTGAGCTGTATCCAAGCGCAGTTATGGATACAATCTGTAGCAGCAGCTATTATTAGAGAGGGAGAAGGAGGAACTTTGCCCACTGAAATTTGAAAATTGATTTGGGATAATGCTTCAGAATTTGAAAAAGAATTTCAAGCTTGGTGGCAATTAGTCAACTTTACCCATTAAAATGATCAAATTGTTGCCTTTATACTTACTATAAGTAATGCCACCGTATACAATGTATATCCAATCATTGCATTAGGACTCAATCATAATGGAACTACACTTTATCCTAAAGAGCATAAAGTATGGGCCCATTAGAAGGGAGGAAAGTGGCAAACAATTGATGTAAATGCATGCATTGTGCGTGAACAAAAAGGTTTCATCTGTGAAAGTAACACGCTGGAATCTCAAGACATTTGTCTTGACACTGAGCAAAATATTTGCCACTTTGAGATACATCCTAATGAAACCCTTTAAACTGTACTTGTATATATTGGGAAAGGTTGTGTTTGTATGAGAACTCATTGTGATTCTATAGTCGTAGATAATACGGCGGTAGATACCAGTAATCACTCTAATGTTTGTGTTTGCAATTTTACCAAAATTCTAGGATGTGATTTTAATTACTCAGTTCCCGTCACTTCTTACCAACTTATTGCATCTAATTATATTCTGCTTCATGAACTACTGCCTACTCCTATTGGAATGAACCTCACCTTGGTGAAGAAATTGCTGGTACATGAGGACCTGAAGCAGCTGATGACTCAAGTCCGAGAAAATGGACAAAAGACTCTGATTACTGTCCATCATGATGCACAAGAAATACATCGAGTGATGGAAAGAGTGAAGAGAGATGAGAGACACCGTTGGTGGGACAATTTGTTTGGATGGTCGCCAGCTGCCAAGGGAATCTTCAACAAGATGCTTCACCCTGTTATTGTTCTGCTAATACTCACTGTGTTATGTTTTATACTGACAATTAGTTTGTATGTTAAACTCTGGTTTATGATGAAACGTTTAGCATCCCTACACAATGTACATACACTCGGTAAACCTCAATCCGAGAACGTATGTGATGTCCCTGACATATTCCAACTGTCGTGAAGCTTGAGTGACTATAGTCACGGGGTGGATTATGTGGTGTAAATGCCTGAAGTAACTAGGAAAATAAAACTAACATTCACATTTTTAAGGAAAAGGTACAGCATTGAAGAGGCTTTCAGGGTAGGGCATAACTGCATTATCTGAGCATTCCCTAGGCTCCCAACCTTAGATGCTATCGCGCTGGGGAAACTTGGTGTGCTAGCCCTAAGGAACAGCACGGAGCGTGGAGTGGAGTGGAGACACCACGGCTAGGCTCTGTAATCAGGTGGGGCCTCGATTGTTCTTGTGCACAAAGCTGCACTTTTTGCCACCCTAAGCCAAAGACCTGTCATGTTTTGACAAATGCTGTACCCTAGTGTACTTTTTGCTCATTATAGTATCATTATAATACCAAAACACACCTCCATCCCAAAAGCTACCCGCCTCCAAGGTGCGACCACCCCTCACTGAGCACGCGCTCTGAATTTCTCGGAGCCTATTACTTTAAACGGAGACGGGAAAACTTTACACCAATCATAACTAAGATATGCTTGACTAGAGCCACTCAAGCTCCACCTAGAAGATAGAAAATAATATAAATTGGCCCAAGAGAGAGGGGATGTTAGGGAAGATACCATCGTCAGGGGAGATACCATCCCGAGGACATACAACATCCTTAGGACCTCCTGACTCCTGGGATCAGTCGACGGGCTGAGCCTCTCTTCCCCCCCCATTGGGACACCTTTGGGTGAGATCTGAATATTTGCTTATAAATCTCTATAGAGTCTTTGATCCTTTTAACGCGTTTATTTCTAGGCTGCGCACCTGGAACACCTGGAACATCTAGAACCCGCACCTAGAACCCGCACCTAGAACCCGCACCTAGAACACCTGTAACACCTGTGTATTTCATGCATACTAGCTTGCTTTTGCAGATAGTCACTATCACCGGCAATCCAAAAGAACCTGATTATCTGTTGCTGTAATAAACCATACTTGATTGCATTGTGATAGCTCTCATTAATGCAACTAGGGTGAGGGTGGTTATCCGTGATAGTTCAGTGTTCTGAATCTAACCAGACCCCCAGACGGTTAATGCATTGTTGGTGAATGTCTGAACGGACCCCCAGGTGGTTAATACGTTTTTGGTGAATGTCCGAACGGACCCCCAGTTTTGGTGAATGTCCGACTGGTTACGTACTCTGAATCCAACCGGGCCCGTAACGGTTAATCAGCTACACCCCTTTAACGCGACAGCATGCATGTCTGAACAGAATTTTTCTCTAAGCTTTTAAAGAGCACAGCTATGGAAGGCTGCTCCAAATGCAAGTGTGTCACTAACTAAACAGGGAGAAGGAAATCTGAAGCCACAAGAAGAATTGGGTGTACTTTTGGCAACTGTGCAAAGTTGCTCTTTCCTCAAGCAAAACCAGCTTCCATTAGTATATCACTATTTGCAACAGTTACAGAGTGAAGGCTGCTGAATGGCATTTAAAATACTTTTATGTTTTCATTTTCTCAGGGGGTTAGGTTTAAATAGTGATGGGGTTGGCTACTTTCATTTCTTACTCATATTCTTTCTATTCCTTTTGATACATACCACTTACACTCCTCCATTGGTACTTAACACGAGCATAACAATTATTCTTTACAACTAACGGTATACAACGGATACAGGTGGAGCATCTGCTACTGTACTGGAAAAGACTTCCGTCTAAGTATTTCAGAGTATGGTCTCACATGGTTTGGATCTTTCTGGCAGTACTGCATGTCATAGCACGCACAATGTAAGGTGAAAACAGTACTGAAAACAGTACCTGAGTTCACTGTCACTAGAGCTGAGTTGCAACATGCAAGCACTCCCACGGGCATCATGTTTCCCACTTTCCTTGGATTAAATTCAATATCTTAAAACGTTTTTGAAGAAGCTTAAATCTTCCTTCATATTTATAGAGCACATATCCTGCTGGTTTAAAAATCATAAGCATCTGCTTTGGTAAAGTTGGATGTAATAAGGGTATGATGGCAGGATTTGCATTCTTTCTTTATACAGAAATGCAGTCTTTCAAAGATAAATGGATAAAATTCAAGAAGGGACAGTTCTCTTTCTTGCTATAAAAGCAGATATGATTGAGAATAGGGGCTTGGATTCTTTTCACAGTCTAATACAAAAGCTCATTAGCATAGAGATCTTCAACTAGCCCAAAGATATGCAGAGTTTATACTGCCCTGCTTCATTACACCTGTGTTTTCAGAATCACAGAATGGATTTTGTTTGTTTTTAATCTTTTAATTTCATACAGCAAGAAGGTGGGAAGGGTTATTATCATGTTGCTAAGGGAAATGCATCACTCTATCATCAAAGGCCATTACAGACTGACGGTTTTTGGAAAAGCTTATGGCTTGTAAAACCAGTCATTCACATTACTACTGGAGCAATATTGCTCTTCTGGAGTGGGCCAGGAAGGAATAACAGAAACAGTTACATCTCAAAGCCAATGCCTTTAAATAGAAGTAAAAGTAATATAAAATGTATTTGACTTTCTCTTAGTCTGGCCTGCAATTCACTTGAATTCCATAGGAAAATGTAAAATGTATCCCATTTTGAAAATTGATTTAAAATTAAAGAATAAATAAAGCTTTGACATTTTTTTTTCCCTTTCTTGTTTCTTGTAACATTTTTTAATGTAAAAAATGGAAGGGGACTTTTAATATGTAGAAATGCCTTATTTTTTTTTTAGAGCAACTATTCCACTTCAAAGAAGCCATTTACAACCCATTTTCAGCTATACAGGCATGATTTCCTCTAAAAGCAAATAAAGGCACTATGATGTATTTGTCAGAAACCTCCTGATGCGAACAGACCAATGCTGTCTTACTTCAGCTGAGAATTTAAACATGAGAGTTTACTATTTCAGTCTAGATTTTCTTACCTCTTACAGCTTTATATAAGTTGAACAGCCCCTTACTCTGTCTGTGAAGTATCTTACAGATTTCCCAGGCAGAGGGAACGCACAGCACTTTTCAATGTATTTTTCATGTGATTTCTCAAGGGGAAAAAAAAAAAAAAAAGTATGCACTCTAGTATCTTGGCAACAAGAGACTCAATTTCAGCCAAATCTGACTGAGAGACAAGGATCTTGAAAATATTGAACACTTGAAGTAGAGGGAAAAATCTGTGGATAGTTGGCCACGAAGACCCCATGTGTATACCTACTGATTAAACCACTGAGCAAGCCATGTCCTTAACCTTTCAAGAAACAGGATTCAGCTGACTAGCTAGCTGGTTATGAATAGTAACTCTTCCAAAAAAAAAAAAAAAGGGAAAAATGGGGGGAGGGGGAACTTGAAAAGAGATATAGGAAACTAAGTGGGCATAGCAAGTGGAAGTAGGACATTAAGGGGACAATGCAGGTGAGACAGGTCATAAGAAATGAGGACTTTTATTTTTTTTTATTTTTATGGGCCTGGGCAGGCTGGGAGGAAGCTGGTACTTCCTGCACTGGAGATGTGTGCTGGAGGGGCACACATCCAAGATTACGAAAATTGATTAATTCAACTTCCTCAGTCGTAATTCAGTGTCATCACAAAGACATCATAGACAGCTCAAGCTACTAACTGCTCTTATCCAGTAGGGAGAAACTTACTGGAGATAGGGGAAATCTTGAAAGGGATGCTTTTTTAAATGTAGCTTTGACCACTGTATGCCACACATTTGAGACACTGGTGCTGAAAACCCAAGTCCCCTCTTCCTTGTCTCACTCAAAAACTGGCAATGAAACCACTTGGCTTGCAGCAGCAGCACTGCTCTGAACACATGGGTAGCCTCAGAAGATCTTGTATAGAGTCAGGCTCTGTCTAAGGCCATTCCATGTCCCTGGGCTGCTGGATACCAAAGAAGTGAAATGGAAAAATGACACAGGACACCTTTTCCTCATAGCTGAAACCTTACAAAGCTGTGGATATTACCCCCTCATTTATTATTAACACTAACTAAAATTACAAGCCTGTGGCTTACACTGGATTTACACTGAAACTGTACATTGAGGTATCTTTAACATCTCTTGTATCTTTGCAGTAATTGTTTCTTTAAAACATGTAGTTCAAATGCAATATAAAAGAGAAATGTGTTAAAGAAAATGAGATACACGCATATATAGAAATGCATATATCAGAATGAATCACTAGCAGATGAGATGTATAAAAATATAGTCTTCTTTTTCTTAAATAACAGTTAATAGCTGTAGCCTCTTTTGTTACTGGAAGAATAATCCTCTCAAAACCAATAATACTTTCTTCTAGTTACTTATTAAAATCTGCATGGTATTGTGATACATAAGACCTGACATCTGCTGACATCAGAGTAATTTAAAGAAAAGGAAGCAGTAGTAATTGCACTATAAAATGCATCAGATAGCATGGACAGCCAAAGTGCAAACACAGTGTTTATTATAAAATGAATTAACTGTACCTTGAAGAGTAACGGCTCCTCAGGAAGAGGGCTAACAGGGAGTGAGGTGGTGCTACTAGCCGGACTCATGTCTGTACTCTGAAAGAAAAGCATACATGAGTTTGCATTTGCAGTAGAATGTTGGAGACACCTTTTTGTATTTGGGGGAAAAAAGAGCTCAAAAACAGCACTGAAAATCCAACAGAACAAGATTGACAAATCTTGTCAATTCTCGTCTGTACTATATTTATCAATAATTACTAAAAAAAAATTAAGTATTTCACAAATGAGTAAGTACTGAATATTTCATTTTGAATTAACACTCCATTCAAAGACTGAGCCACATGCACAAATATGCAAACATAACGCATCTACAAAAGAAAATATGAGATGATATATGAGAACAGAAAATGCTTTTATACAAAACAAACAACAATATACAATATATTTTATTTATTTAATTCAATGTTGTGATACTAAAGGTAAAATTACCATGAAAATATATTGCAGGAAAGTATTTGAATCAACGTTTTTTGTTTTGTTTTGTTTTTTTTAAAAAAAGATCCCTTTCACATGAGTAAATATATCTTATAACTGAGCACTAACAGATGAAAAGGAACAGTGAACAGCAATGTTAATAACTAATATAAGTCATTATACCTCAATTGATGTATCAGGGCA
This sequence comes from Anas acuta, assembly GCF_963932015.1. Taxonomy (NCBI): domain Eukaryota; kingdom Metazoa; phylum Chordata; class Aves; order Anseriformes; family Anatidae; genus Anas; species Anas acuta. The sequence goes on along the minus strand of NC_088982.1, from coordinate 65,713,790 downwards.
AAATGACTAAAAGACTGATGTAAAAACCCAGTCTTATTTGGGTGATATTTTCGTAACCTGTTGGCTAACATAGTCATCATTTTTTATAGATGAGACAGGTGTGAAAATAAGTGACTGTGGAAACTCTTTTGAATTTGGAATGGTAATAATGACAGAAGAACAAAATCTAATTTAAGAAAATGCACATATGATACAAGAGTTCTGGAGAACAGTAGCATATATAATACTTCTTGTGAAACAAATTCTTGATTGCTAAAATGAAAGGAAAAACATTAACTAATAAGAAACAAACAAACAAACAAAAAAAGACAAAGAAGACAAGATGCAATAGAGAATACAAAAAACAGATTTAAACGGGCAGCCAGAAAAATATATATTTTTTCACACTGTGGCTTTGCAAGGCACAATGATTTAATGAATTCAGCTTATGCAATTAGTTAATCAGGTATCTGGTTTCACATCACTAGGAATCTATGATGGGACTCTTTTGATAAGCACAAATTCTGCAAATGAAGAACACACCTGTGAAGTTATAACTGTGTAGGAATCAGAAAAATTGTATGCAGAGATACTGTATTTTATTTAACCAACTGGTAAAGGATGAAAAATTAACAAAATTTTGGATACAAAATCCCTATGTTAGATCTGAAATAGAAAGCACAAACTTCAAAGTTTATGCCTATTGAGAAAATCATGTAGTTTAATTAGGTCTGTGTCAGTTATACTATGCCTAAAAGAAAAGACAACAGTTGTTGAATAAAAGGGATATATGTAAAGAAGGAAAGAGAGTGACCTGGTGATTATTCATAAAAGAGAGAGAGAGACACTTTAAAATCTGTGCAACACGCAAAAGGTTTTTAGGGAATGAGGAAGATTATAACATATCAGAAAGCCAGTATATTTGCTGAATCCATTGCTTTGGTTTCAGTAAAGTTACAAATATTAACACTTAGACTCCTGCCCTTGATCATCAAGGAAAATGACTGACAATATTTATTAAACAGAAAGGAAGCATGGCTCTTTTAGATTAAATTCAAAGTGCAGTCAAAACTAGAGACCTCCTCCTTGAGAATGTTCTGTCTTAAAGACAGACAGTTCAGTTAAGGACAGCTTGTCTTTTAATTTACGCAGAATTTGGGGAAAAAAAAAAAAAAAGTAACTGTTTTCCAAACTAAATCAAGCACACTAATTTCCAATTAGAAGTGAGCAGGAAGACAGTCCAATCTTTTAAACAAACACTGAAACAGTCTCAGTATGAAAATCTACAAAAACAGATTGGTCCCCATACTCTACACGAGCTGCAAATTCTTCACCGATAGCTGGAATCTAAACAAGGTCAAAAAACACCAAGGATGCCAAGGTGGCTTTGACAAGAATTCTCAGGACACATCCACATGGTGGCCTCAGGGGAACGTCAGTTCCTCCTGCTGACTGGACATGAGCCAGCCCAGGTCTGGACACCATGTTGATGTGGCACCATGCCTGCACTAACAGGGCTGCCACGAGGCAGGTTACATTAGTATGGGCATAGTGACTTACACAGCTCCTGAACTGCAGCTGCTTTGAGTTTGGCCAGTTTGGAGCACTGTCAGAAGAGCCTGTGTGTGACTGCAGCTGTCCACATTTACGTACCCTCGGTGACCCCTACAGCAACTTCAGTTATTTTCCTCTCTAAGGAATGCAGAACAGCCTCTCTGTCAGTGCAAATTAATTAAATCCAGCAGCATTAACACAGTTTGTTATAGCAGAGAATTGAGTGAGACAGCATCAAAATTGTTGTTTCTTGAGCTATTAAAACGAAACAAAACAAAACAACACACTTCCAAAATAATCACTGCTTTGAGAGGTGTTGTCAGCTTGTCCTCCTGAAGGGAAACATTAACCATTTCAAAACATGCAACACCTCCCACCTAAATTTGCTGACCATGGGGTATTTCTCTTAATCACACTTTGCAGTCTAAAGCTTCTCATAACCAAAAAAAAAATACAACTGTGAGGAATTCATCCAATGAAGACCTTTAATATGACATTTCCTAAGCCCATTCTGTTCTCATAAAAGCAGGTTGTCTGTCTTAATTTTGATATATTTCATGTATAAATCAAGAAGAAAATGCTACGCCATTTGGATATAGTAATGTCTTCTAAATCAGAGTAGATATGAAACATCATTTGTATCATAATTATATGTATTAGGCAAAATCATGGAAATTAGGACATTTTCTAATTTTGCAGTACTTTGCTCTCCAACCGTAACACTGTTAATGTATACTTTCAATGTACTGTGTAACCACACAGGTTTTGCAGACTGATCCTTTTCCCTTTACTGCTGGATACTCATGAGTATCCTGGACGGCACGGAATTTTGCAAACCTTTAAATACCTAAACTCCATTTTTTAACAGATAGATATCTGAATATCAAGCAATTCAACTATTTCTCAAAACAACAGCTAAGAATAAAGTGTCTTGCCTGTGTCAAAAACAGTCTCATGATCTTTCAGTGTTTTTACACAATTTTTAATTTGGAGCAGGGTGTTAAAATCCAGCAAATGGATAACAATTTCGCTAACTGTTCCACATTTTCAGTGATCAATGCCCATGCTTTCTTGAGCTGTAAATATATATCATCCTCATTGTGCAAGTGAACAGGCAGCCCAGAGTCACTGCTAGGCTGTGTTAATCATTTATCCCCAGAGATAAATATTCGAAAAAGTGATTAACTCTCAGGAAATTTCTTGAGAATGAAGCAAACAAAGGAAGAAAAGAAGTCTATTAGAACAAACATTTGCCACGTGTGTGTCTTGCTTGGTGACTGAGGGTTGGGATCCTCTTGAGGACAGAATCACACCAGTTTAGCTAGATGAAAAAAGCTCTTTATGGATCTGCTTTGAAGTAGTTGCAAGCTTGGCATTGTTTTGCTTTCTTCTACTTGTGTTTACCCGTCTCAAAGTACAGCGTTTCATAATAATGTATACTGGTTCTCTAAGAGAATGCAGACAATGTTTTTCAAGCAATACAGTAGATCAAGAATATACAAATGCACATTATTAAGACCATGCTCTTTTAAAATCAATAGTCATCCATAAGTCTTCAGTAATTGTTCTTTAAATGAAAATAGATTCACCTCATCACATAAACTGGGACTTTTCTCACTATAGAACCTTGTATTTAATCTGATCTTCTCTAGCAAGAGGCCTGTGTATCAACCTTAGTTAATTGTACCATAAAATATGGACCGTGTGCTATATATCACTCACAGACAGAAGCCAATTTAATTTGCTACAAGTGTTTTTCTACAAGGGTAAACACCACAAGGATAGTTGGCAGGCATTGACTTCTCTGGAGATCACTATCGTAATTTATTGATCCAAGAAGTTAATACTGACAGAGAAAACCTTCAGTGGATATTACAGCTAGAGACTAAATAAATCTTTATAATAACATACAAAAATAAAAGACAATATGTGTACTTTATAGTTTTTGCTAAGGAGTAGTGGATGAGTGTTGATCTTACTTTTGGGATGATAGTTTTAGTTGTAATATGAATTATGCCACAAAGTATAATTTTATAATCTAGAAGTTGAGTACAAGTAGGAAATTAAATAAGTGCAGCAAGCAAGCTCAGTAGTGACATTTTGATATACTGAAGATAATCAAAGGGCTGTAAATAGATTTATTACTGGATCTGCACAATATATCTGTATGAAATATTATGCTTAAATATTATTATCCTGTTATACCAAGGAGAGTGAAAAAAGAAGGGGAAGTGATTTTTTCAAAGGCAGAAATGAAAGTCAAGAATTCACAAGTCCAAGTACTCTGGTTCTTCACTCAGAGTGCACAGGGTTTCCCTATGTGCTTTTGGACTGGTGTGACTTCTGTAGTTTCTATATTATTTAACACCATGAAGAGGTGGGTTTTGTTTATTTGTTTGATACACACATTTCCTGCAAATAAAATTGCTTCAAACCATCAAAACCAGCAAAATTAAAACTGGTTTTGGTAAGAAAAAATATCAGACGCATGAAATGACCTTTCAACTTTTATCTCCCACCATCTTAGATTAATTTTCCCTCACATTTCTTATCTCATTCAATGACAAAGAATGGAAATGCCTACTTAAAATGCGTTAGATCTACTTCCTAACACATTTGAATAAAATCCAGGTAGTTATTTATAATTGTATTTCACATGTTTTTTTTTTTCTGTTAATAGGTATAGTTAATTGTTCTTACTGATTACTAATACTTGCAGTTATCAACTGAGACATTTGATTATTGTTTTCATGTTTGTTATTGTTTTAATTTATCTGGTATGTTCTCTACTGTTTGCTGCTCCCATAGCTTTGAAGGTTGCAAGCGTCTTGTGTCTCTGTACCATGTTCTCTTAGCTCCCATCCCTGGGGAGAATCATAAACTACAGCTAATACCATTTTTTGTGACCTCTTTTTATCCTAGTAAGCGAGGTGTGGATAGAGAAACAAGTTTTTATTGGTTGAATTATGTAGTGATTTTCTACCTACACTTTGGATACAGGCAGACAGATTAGGCTCAATTCCTCTTACAACCTAAGCAAAGGTAATCAGCTAAAATGTGAAGTGCTAGTGGGAAATTTCCCCTCATTTAAGATAAGATGCTGAATTATCACCTAACAACATTTGTATGTCTAGTGCTGTTTATTTTAGAAGACCCAGAGTTCCCAGGAACTCTGGGCAAAGACGTTAAATATGATATGGTGCACATTAATTTTCTTAAACAAGGATGGAGTAGGATGAAAGATATTTTGTTGACTGCTATTTATTGCTATGTTAAAAATATAGCTAGAAAGACCTAATATGCTTTGAGCCTATTAATTAGGCTAAATTAATTATACCAGCCAGTAACGTAAACAGTAGATAACTAGCCCATAGTTGCAGGGCTACAGGCTACAGTGGTTAAAATAGCTTAGATTCAGATTAAACTTTCACATTATTTAATTTACTCAAAATATTTAAATTTACTTTGGTATATCCACATTCCTTACATTAAATACAGACATATAAAAACACTAAAGTACTGGGAGCAAGTTTCTATTATTATGTTTTCCATTTGCTAGAAGAGGAAATGGAAATACGTAACATCTAAAACATCTGGCAGCTGGCACAAGGAAAACAACTTCTTACACATGCACTTAAATTTGTAAACAAAGTAGGAAGCTGAACTAAGTGTCTAAATAGAAGGTCAAGAATTGAAGGTTGATGGCTTACAATTGAGTACATGCAGGGGAAAAAAGCTCTCTTTTTATAAACACATTTCATTTTTTCCTAATTAAAAAAAAGAAAAAATAATACATACCACTATATAACTAATAGAATTACATATTAACAAATATCCCCTCCTTAGTTCTCTTTATTTCCACCTTGATTTTTCATTGCTCATCCTTCCCAATTATCTTTATTTCCTCCACAATACTCCTAATAAACAGGAATATGAGTTTCATTGACCAGGTAACTTCTTGGAACCTAGAGGTTAGGTGAACTGTCCAATTTTATGTTCATTAATTCACAAGGGAAAAACATATTCCCTAAGTAGTAAATACTTCCTCAACATCAACCTAAACATCAAATTTGTTCCTAGTTCATATCGAAAAACCCTGTTCAGTTCCATCCACAGGTAGAATGTCATTTTGAAAGTAATTTGGACAATGATTTGACGGTTAACATGTCTTTATATTGAGAGCTGCAGGATCATTAATGATTGTCACTGCATGAGTTGGGAATGTTACTATGACATATTATATTGAATGCAACTCAAGTCATACTTTTATCCTAATGAATAAGGTGAATAGAGGGTTGCTTTCACAGACATAGATGTTTCGTTGACAACACAGTGGAGAACTGATTTCTTTGAGCAAAACTCTACTCCCTCTCCAGTTTCTATTGTTTCTTTCATACTTCATTGACGATACTATCCAGCCTTGACATTTTGTTATTGTATATTCTTCTCTAATAATATCATATAACATCAGCTTTTTCTGCTCTTTCAGCAGACAATTGAAACAGCCAAGTACTCTCCAGGGATTTTAATCTGCAGGCTGCCTATTTCAATTTCTTTCTTTCTTTGCAGAAGACCCTTCAGGTGCATATACAAGCTTTTTGGCTCTAACTGCATTCAGTTTTGCAGCAAATATGAAGATTGTTTCACATAATGGCATCGGTGATGTTTTATTTTCCCTTGAGTCCTAGAAACATTTTCTTTCTCCAAAACCTGCATCACAGCCCTAAGTGTAACCAGTAGTCCATACTAAAGCCATTGCCTGGATCTTGAAGAAACAAGTCTGCATCCAGTCGTGGAAGACCATACCAGCACAGTATGTCTGTCTGGGGTGTAGAGAACAGTCAGACTTGTTAGTGTCACTGGCACCAGCCTTGGGCAAAGGGGAATGGAACAGCTTGTTCATGTTATCTCTTACAAAAACTTTGTGGAGGGAAGTCTGCAAGCTTTGTGTCAGAGGTTGCTGGAGGAAGGAGTCGTGTTGGTGGCAGAATAGAGTCTTGAAGGCCACGGTGCCCAACTGAAACCTTTTGCTTCATTATGTGTAAAAACGATGTTAAAGTTCACACCCTTGAACACGATAATGAGCTTACAGAAGTACATGCAAAACATATATGACTATAATACTTTATTCTTCACCCAAATCATGCTAAATGTCACCCCAGAAAGGGAACAGATAAGGCTGGGATATAAAAAAGGAAAAGAAGGAAAAAAGAGCAGAAGCTGAAGCTAGAGTGAGGAAAAAAGAGGTAGGAGGGGGAAGGAATGAAGAAATTGGAAACCTAGAAGAAGTTTCTCCTCCACCCAGACAGGGAAGCTTTCTTAGTATAAGCTCTGTGCCTTCACCCTTCAGTGAGGAATACCAAGGATAGCATTTTGCTAGCAATAATATCATATATTTACGCTATTGTAGTAATGTATTTATCAACAATTCCAAATCTGTTATATCTATCACCTTATTAAATACATACAACTTTGTGAAACTGTCTCAGTGAAAGTCCTAGCAGGCCTCTCAAATCGGCAAGGTTGGACTGCAAGTACTTTCAACTTTGTGAAGCTATTTCAGTGAAAGATCTTAGAAGGGCTCTGAAACAGGCAAATGTTGAACTACAAAACCTTTCGACTTCGTAAGACTGACTCAGTGAAAGCCCTTAGCAGGACTCTGAGACAGGCAAGACTGTGATAAACAACGTGACACGGGGGTCTCTCAAGTTCCTACTACGCTGCATACAGGCCTGTCATTTTTCTGCCCTAAGTAAAAAATGCTTAGAAAAGAAGTAATCAAACTGAGAAGTATCAAATTTCATAACAGAATCACCTCTTCCTTTTCTTTCCATTACATATTCATGCATGTTTTGCATCATTACTATGTCATAACCTTTTGGGACAAAGATAGAAGGTGGAGCCAATAAGGAGCAGATCACAGCATTATAGAATCAGAGAACGGTTTAGATTGGAAGGGAACTTAAAGATCATCAGTGACCGAGAAGGAGCAGTGGAGACAAAGTGCTATAGACTGACCACAACCCCCATACTCCCCTATTTCCCTGTGCTGCTCAGGAGAACGACATAGAAGAAGGTCAAGTAGGGGAAGGTGTTTTTAGCTTTTGTTTTGTTTTTGTCTTTTTCAGTTTCTCATTGCTCTAGTTTGTTAGCAATATATAATAACTTACATTAATCTCCCTATGCTGTGTTTGTTTTGACGTGACAATAGCTGTCAAGTCATGTCCCTGTCCTTATCTCAACCGTTGAGCCCCTTTCATTGTATTTTTTCTCTCTTTGCCTTTGAGGAGTTGTCATGAGAGAGTGGTTATGGTGGAGCTCAAATGGCCAGGTGAGTAAAACCAGCACACATTAAAAAAAAATATAAATTTTTAATGTGAAATTAAATAAAGCCAGCTTGATTTTCATTAATAATTTGATGCTCAATTGTTTTCCACCTTTGGTTTTCCTTGCAAGCATCAAGAACAATGTTGCCAGACTTGCACACTGGTATTTCTAATGCAAGGTTATATTTAATTTTTCTGTCTCTCCTGGAAAAGATTCAGATTCCTTGAATTGCTATGCATTTCACTTCAAACAAGCCACTTTGCACTTTCCAAATGTTGTGACTGCAATTATTCTCACTTCTTCATCAGTTCTCCAAAGGGTTTTTAAAATTTCAGTATGGAAACACTTCTGACAGGGTATTTTAACTTATTTAGATGCAGAGGCTTCATTCTCAAAACTGTCTTGAATTCCCCAATAACAACTTAAAGGAAACATCTTAAACATCTGTACATCTGCTGCTAAATCAAGGAAGTCAGATTATTTTCTCTACTGCAAGGAAAGAAGTGAGTGACATTTAACAATCTGAAGTATGGTTTCCCTGGCTACAATGCTTCTTCTGTATGATTTTGTAAAAATATAAAGTAAATGTTTACTAAGTAAGTTTCACCATGGTATTTACTTCACAGCATCTGTAACAGTAAAGTTCTCTAATGTTTTCAGCAAGTTGAATACTTTTGTGTAATGAGGCAATCTTTCTGCTCTTGAAATGAAGAATTTCTGATTATCATTGACACAGTTTCAAAGCATGCTGAGCCTGGTTTTTGGCTCAGCGAGCAGCTTTCAGAGTGGAGTCTGGCAAAGCAGAACAAGTACTCTTTGATTTTGTTAATATATGGGACACCAAGTTTGTTCTACCTTTTGACAGCAGCTATAATTCTCAAGCGAAAGATTAAGAAGAGGAAGGCACAACACGACATTCAACTCCCACCCTGGCAGAGGCTTCAATGGAAATCATCCTTTCTGCAGTCTCCACAGTCTTTCTAGCTCTACTTGCTCTTCTTTACTTCTCTAGTCAAATATCTGCTCCTCTTCCCACCAGTATCTTGCACAGTATCTTCTGTTTACAGTGATTCCCCCTCCCACATACATCCCATCACTACCACTACTCCTTTTATTCTGATCCAAACCAGAAAATCTTCCCACTTTGTCCTCTCCTTTGGCCTATGCCCACACCCTTCAACCCATATATATAGGCTGAGATATATATATATATATCTATATATATATACACACACAAACATGCAAAAATTAAATGAAAATATCTCTATGTAGTTGCTGTGATGCAATAGCCATACAATTGGTTTGCTACTGAAAAAGAGATATGATGAAGCTAGTCAAATACCACACATCCAAAAAGTGTCAGGTTAACCTCTATTGGGCATAGCATCTCAGCCCCTAGCTCTGTACATTTTGGGGAGGTTACGATGCATTGCTTAAGGAATTGATGCAGCTTCCAAAGGAACAATGGATTTGAAGTTGCCTGTACTAGTACTTAAGCAATGTGTTATTTTTAGAGTCCTCACCTTTGTATTTTTTTTTCATTTTTGTGTTTATCAGTGGAATTATATATTAAACTTGCTGGGATATCTGAATAGCATTTTATAAAGCTATTAGCAATAAAATATTCCTTTTTCATTTATATTATGTCCACGAATACAAATGAGTATAATTTCTTTCTACCCTTCAACATTAATAGGGAAACCAGAGAGAAAAATTGAACATACCTTTCACATTCATCTAACTACAATAAAACACAAATGGCTTTTCAGATGAAAAATACTTTTTAAAAATAAATACTGTCTGTTTTCTTTGGAAGTATTGTTATATCTCCACTATTTTGTGTATATATTTATTTCGCAGTTTGGTAATTCTACAAAATGAGTTTAAGGTACTAGGCTCAGTCACCATGTGATAAATTGATATTCCTTGAAGTAGCTTTGGTAGAACTGTTACAAAAAGAAATCAGCAAGAGTCAAAACAAATAAGTAGACATGTCAGCAAACTCCCAGGTTCATGCTATGAGATAGGAGTTTATTCATATTCATGTTAGGCTATAAAGCCACTGCCACCCTGGTTTATCTGATGGCAATCTTTCTAGGTGGCTCCGTCGAGCTTCTTTCATCTGCTACTTTTCCCATCCCCTTGCTTACACCACTACAATTTTAGTTCTCAGCAGCTGTCACTGCTTACAAGAATTTCTGCAGGCTCTGGCATGGTAAAAACAGAAGTTTTCTTGGCATCATAGCTGCATCTTTTACTCCTCAGCACCACAGAGGTGATGGCAGGTGCTAACACCCCTTGGCTGCTGCAGGGAGGCTTTGTGGTTGTCACTCTCTCAGCTGCTTCCAGAGGCAAGCTTGCAAAGAGTGAACAACATGTGACTTTGTAGTCCTAGTCATGAGCTATCATCTGAGTTACAGGCAGAAGTTAGTTCTCCAACATCTTCCTAAAACTGGAAAGGCTGTTACATGTGGTGAGAAGAGATTATTTATTTTTTTTTTGTAGTGAATTTGCAATAGAACTCAGGAAATAAACAGACCAAATATAAGAAACTTTTAGTACATACAGTGCACATGCAAGAACATGTTTGTGATATACTGTGGTTTCAACAGGAGAAATCAACACTGGTGGAATGCTAAAATCAGTATAACCCAAGTCTGTGTATTATACTTTTAAATTAATGGCCATACTTTTTTTTTTTTTTAAACCACAAGTCCAGCCTCAGTCAGTCGACATGATGATGGCTTTTAAGAACTTATCATGTTTTATTTATTTTACCATACCACATTCATATTGCAACACTGGGATGTTGCTAAGGGCCTAGAAGCTGACCACAGATGATCAGAAGAAAATTCTGCTGTCACGTTTCATTCCTTTCTAGCATGACGACTCCATTTCTTTCACTCAGTTATGCGTCTCCTTCAGTGGTATAAAGCCTAATTGGTTTCTGTATTAGAAGGGGTAAGTGCCTGGAAGCAGTTTTAACTCTCATTATAGCTGGAGCTGTCCCTGAGACAGAGTTTAGCATCAGGAGCGCTGGGAAGCCGTATCATTTATTTGTTGCTATTCTAACTGCAAGGTCTAAAGGAAAAAAAAAAAAGAAAATACACACAGAAGCAATCTAGTAATTCATTACCCAATTCCCTATTTATTCTGTAACTGAAACATCATTTCACCAATCTGCATTAAAATAAAGCAGAATTCTTAAAAGTAACACAACATTTCAATCCTAACTCATCAAATGTCAAATTCAATGAAGCAAGCTTCATCCAGCTGATAAGCTATGAACCTTTTTAACATACTGTAATCAGTACCAATACCTGAGATTAACCATAAACCACAGTCAAGTAGAGCTGGCAAGCAAAATGCATGCAAATATGGGTTTTGTTGTTATTTTTGTTGTTGCTTTGTATTGTTTCCTCTCAGATAAATATATCAGGACTTTAAAAACAACAACAAAATCTCGCTAAAGGTAATCAGATGCTAATTTACAGTGACTAACTATTATGATTTATAAATTCTATGTCTGATCTATCATTTTTGAAAAGCCAAGTGTTATGCTTTTTCAATAAGCACATTCAATTATTCAGAAACTCTACACAATCACATGAATAACCCTATTAAGCTTAACAACCAATAATGGCAGAATAAACGGAAAAGGTATCCAAAGGGTCATGTGTTGACCTGCAATACATAGCCTGTTATATTTGCACTCAGAAATATGATGTTTGCATAATCAGCAGCATCATTTACATCACAGCCAAACATTTCAATAGAGAACTCTTCCACTAAATGTTGAATAGGTTTGTTAAGGTCAAATTATGAGGATCAACAGAAGGGCTCATACAAAAGGCTCATACAGAGCATTATGCCAAAGTAGGCCATTTGGAGGACTGGTCTTTGTATTTATCTATGTTTCTGTAAAGTTGCATGTAAAAAGGTAGTCATGGGGCTACATTCTCTTACTAAGAACTGATTATTTCCAGTCTAAATATTCATAAGCAATTTTGGTGAGAAAAGAAAGATTTTCCTTGAACATAGGCTTCCATGTAATTCCAAATCTTCAGAAAGTCAAGCATGGACCTTCAACAGATTTCAACAGCAGTGATTTATACTCAACAGTCACAGATTTAAGTGATTGATGCCCCTGTTTTCAAAGTCATTTCAATCAGATGAAGTGAACAGCCTGCACGGAGCGTTATACATAACTACGTAAGTTAGGAATATATAATGAATATATATAGAAGTTATAAGTAAGAAGGGCCTGAAGTGGTGAACAGATATGAAGAATCAATTCATAAAGTGTAATCTATGGAATCAACACCAATGGAAAACACAAAAGAAACATTAAGTTGAGGAAAAAAATGTAAAAATCCATGAGCATAAAAATAGCATTAATAACTTCATTTCCATTTTGAGCAGTATGATCACTTCAGCAATCTCACTTGAATACACTTATAATTAAAGTTGATTAATGGTTTATAGTAGGAAAATAATAAGAACTTCAATTGTCATGATCATTTTAATACTTTCCAAGAGAACAGGGCCTTATCCCTCTTCCTGCCTTTTAAATCTCTGCTTGGGGTGCACACATTTAAAGTTCAAGCATTTGTATAAGCTCGAAATTAACCTGTGAGCCAATGTTATCCAGTTCCTCCAGCATTGAGTTGTCTTCTCTCCTGTGGGTTGTCAATGAGGGGAGCTACTGCACAGGAAGTTAGGACGTGGACTTACACGGTAAATAACCCATTTTGGACTGACTTGTTACTCTTTCCCCAATCACCCGTGTGGAATATAAAACGCTACTTTGGAATTGAAGGAAACCCATTGCTTGGTAAATGCAAATTGTTACTGTGCAGTAAATTTCTTCAAGATTTTCTCACTCTCTATAAAGAAAAATGAGAAAACTGGAGATTTCAAAGGTCAAAACCATCATCATGCAATTCTCCAGCTAAGAGTAGTGTACTCTTAACAACTCTGCTTAAAGCCTCCTGAGTGATTGTTATCAGGATAATTTCTAAAAATAGCATCAATTGCTAAATGCTTGGAGGAAAGAGAACAGGGTATGTGATTGCTGAAAAACAAGCATGACAAAAATGAATGTCTCTTTTGTGCTTATTTTGACACTAGCCTTTAAGAATTTGACTTATTTCAGTTACCTACACAAAGATACACCACTCATTTGATTTGCTTTGTGGAAATATGGCACCTCAATTTTCTTGGTAGTAAGTAGATTAAAGAATAAAATTTAACAGTACATCAAATAATAAAAAATATGATCCTGTGTTGCTATAGGAATCTGAAAAATGCACATCTCAGATTTCAATTGTATGTTGGATACTAAGAGTAATTTACAGAAAGTACAGTATGAATTTTCATGCCTGACAAATTCATAAGTATAATCTTAAATAACATATATTATTCAAAAAAAAAAAAAGAAAAAGAAAAAGCAGCTCCTCAGCTCTATATTCAATCAAGAGCTAGAATACCTAGTTGATTAATAATGCTAACTCTAAAGATCTCTGGTTTGCTCATGTTTTATGAAGAATTCTTTATGAAGAATGTTTGGTAGCTGGCTTCTATTGTTGCACGGCTGTCTTGTGAAAACAAATATCTTTCCAGAGGTATTCTTGAAGGCCACCAGACAAGAACAGATATATTTTGTTGCTGGTTGCCAAGGGATACAGAAGATCATTCTACATGATTTTCACATAGTGAGTCATCATTGCATCTAAAAAATGGTGTTGGCAGGAATTTCTATCACAGAGATGTGGATGAGTCTTTCTGTCATCTTCAGTGATTCTGTGGTGAGCTACAATCCTGATGTAAGATGAGATACTTGTGGTTTGTTTGCATTTGGTTTATTATGCCTTTTTCAACAGTTGTCATATCCCTGTGGGCATTACAAGGTGCTTGTTGCCATTGATACCTAGCAAAAACTCATATACATAGTTACAAAGTGGGTGAAAGTCTAAAAATACTTATTTGGAATAATTCATTAGCTACTCAATTCTTTAAGTATGTATAAATTCAGAGTAAGATCAAGTATAATTAAAGTATCTGTGGTGTATCAACAACAGTTTTGGTACCCAATTTTGATTAGTAGTTCTGTAGATATTGTATATTTTATTTTAAGAAAGAATTAATAGATTCCTATATGGAAACATTAATAAGACAATCTCTATTATGGCATCAGTTCAGATGATACCTGAACTGCTTGCTGTGAGTGCGACCCTGCAACAAAGAATCACTCAGAGGAACTGGGAACTAAGCTATTTTACTGGAGGGGATGAAAAATCAGAAAGCCAAACGCATTCATACCGTTTGTAAATCATCTGGTTTATAATAAATCTCAATGTGGAAGAAAATATTTTCTAAAAGATCAAAAAGCAAATGAAGTCACAGTTTGAGACCAAGGAATATCCTAGATCATAACAGAGAACACAAGCCATGATAGTTATTTGTACAGGTATTGATGTCCTTAGCAAAATTACCCAACTTAAAGCATAAAACTAAAAAGAACACGTATTATGTAAAAGAGTTCTTTGATATCTTGCAACATAATACCAAACTTGCATTAGACAAGCTCTCAACATTTAATTTACAGCTGAAGGAAAGCCTGTAAACTAAAAATCTTACAAATGCTGAGAGATTTAAATTTGTCTTAGTGATTTGGCAGGTACACAATTAAAGTTACTCACATGTCTGCACTTAATTGTTTGCAAGACTAGGCCTCTGGGTACACACAATGCAGCTTGTAATGACACCTACAGGCAGCCTGCTTAATGTTTTTCATTATAAAGAATTCCCGTGACCTTTTCTTCAAAGCTTTCATGCACACCCTCTTCTCTGCAGGTCTTTTATATTTAGTGCAGAAAACAGCCTTGAACTGAAGAAGTGACTTTTCTTTGTCTCAAGAAATCTTGCTGAGGTAAAAAAGCATTTAGAAGTACAATTTTGCTACACTTCTTTGCATTTCTTGGGAAAATGTCAGCAGTCTACCTAAAACAGTAACCCATAAAAACCAGAAAAGCAAATTACTTAGCCCGTAATACTGCTAAAGTACTGTTGGGTGCTACTAACTCCACAAGAGAATAGCTGTGAGCTGCCAGCGAGAAGAACTCGTCAATTTGTTGTATGAAGACCCATATTCTGAAAGCAAGGAAAAAAGGTTATCTGCACATATCACCAACACGGCTATGATCACTGCTGTGATTTTTGGGATCATAAATATTTTTAGAATTTCTGAAAAAAATCCATGTAAAATACTGCATGCATGCCCCTATGCATATACGCACAAACTAGCACCATGTACACCTCCTACCTCAACTATATACCTCTCTGTACAATGGGTAAATACTACAAAAGCAGCATCTGCTTTTAGGATCACCCCAATGGAACATGAAGAAGCGTGGATTTGTTTTTAAACTAATACTGTTACTTTCTTGGCTTTTTTTTTTTTCTTTTATGCACAATACTGTATTTCCCAATGTGGAAAAAAAATACTTTGAGATTTCTGTTAAGATATGAAAAAGAAGTGTCATTCCCAAAGGTTAAAAATTCTCATTTTAAAAAGCATCTCCTGGGAGGCAACAATGATTTTAAAACTTAAACAATGCGAGCTTCTACATACACTCTAGTTACAATTTCAGTAACTGTACAGTCCAATGTATATGCTAACATGCTATTGTATAGTAGGAAGACAGAATTTTCTGTTTTATCTAAAATTTGTTCTATCAGTGAAATGATAATCTGATTTGCTTAACCATATGAAGCAGTGATACAATTTATGGCAGGAAATGAAGAATTTTTCACCTGAACAGAACTATATAGATAAATTCCTGGAAGCAGAAGAAAAATCCTTACACTGTAAATGCACCAAAGATACCATACCTAGAAGATATGGACTGGCAAGTTATCTGTGTTACCTAGAACCGTAGCAGCACACACCAGATACAGCACAGACTTAAAAGGAAAATATTCAGAACAGTTGTTCTGTGTTAAAAGGCATAACTGTTCAGGCTCTAACTGTACATGCTGACTGCTGATGTAGCTGACTTAATTACAAACGTGGACACCTCCTGTGAGAAAGCAGAAAGGAGATCCAGGAAATACACGGGAATCACACACAACACGTACAAGAAGATGATAAAAGCAGACGTGCCCCACTGTATCTGCCATCAGTTATTTATCCTTCTGTTATGGGATATATAATGCCTTTTCTTATGCACATCTGGGAACTTAGGAAGCAATTCTCTAAAGATGAATGCTACTGCAGTTCATCATCAGTTGGTATAGAGAGACATCAATGCTGCCTTGAACTAGAGACTGTAGTTTGAAAGGCAGCACTGGAAAAAGAGGCAGCAGTACACTGGCATTCGCCTGTGCCTCAATAGTGGTGACTCTCAGATCAAGACCAGCAAACATTTCTGTCCTGCCCCTGCTCTTTTCATACAAAGACACCATTACACACACACACACACTTGAAAGTTACACCTCAACTAACTGACAATGTTCCTTCAATGTCAAAATTCTGGTGAAATAATTAGACTAGGCCTGAGAGATCTTACAAGAGATAGACAAATGTTGCAAATACATAGAAAACAACCATACTGCTCTGTTATTATAGTTTAACATTATTCAGCAAAGCCATTAACAGGCTCATTTATTCCGCACTGTAATTGTTCATCCCTTGGTCTTGTAATACCTGAAACAGGTTGGTTATTTCATTACTTTTTCAGGATGAAATTGGTTACTACCAAGCCTTGTCTGCTGATCTGAATCCAGATGGTGATATTTATTGCAAGCTCAGGCTCTCAGGTGTGTGCTGGCTAGAAAGCTTTACCTGTTCACAGTATTTCTGGCTCCCAAGTGACAAGCTTTCTAGAAGCATCCTTGAGGACAGGGTGAGATACCAGGGGACAAAAAGGAAGCCTTCACCAGAGGAGTGATGGAGACTGATGGAGGTTGTTGGAGACAGACCCCAGCTCTAGGTGGCTTGCAGCCTTGTTTACACAGACAGACTTAGCTTCCAACTTAGCAATGACATGTACTTGCTAGGGGAATGGTTTCATATAAACCATGGTTTCTATATGTAGCAGAAGGGGCTAGAAAGAGTTATTCATACCAATCTAGTCATGGGGACAATAATTTATTTTTATTTTTTTGTAATTAATACTGCATGTTGCCCACCCTGACCACCCTCCTCAACATTAACTTTCCTTCTGCTACAAACAGCAGCATGGCATCACTCATAGTGAATATATATATAAATATATGTATCTATAAAAATATATATTTCTTATATATATATATAAAGACATATTTTATATATATAATATATATATATTATATATATATATATTTATATATATATATATAAAAAAAGAACAACCTAAAACCTCTATGTAGCATGTTAAAAACACTACACTTGTGCTTGCTTTCTTTAAAGCATAAACAGAAGTTGCCTTCCCTTCACAATGTGTGCAGGTGGAAAATATCGTAATAGTGAATCTAATTCTCACATTCTAAACGCAGAACCTCTTCTCAGAGGTTGTATTGGCATCCTCCTCCAAAATCAGATACGCACCAGCAAATACATGAATGCTTTCAGCAAAGCATTTCCACAGTTTTGCAAGTAGCAACATAAAGTAAATCAGGATACAATATAATGTTGCTTTATAGCTTGCATATAAACCTTTTATTTCCTCTCAAAAACACTCTTCTGTCTCTCCCTTCTTTCCCCAGAGACATTTGCTACAGTATCTTTAGCATCTCCACAAAGATCAGGCAAGAAAATTTTCTATTTATGCATGGTGTTGCATACATATACTTAAGTACAAATGTCTTTTTGAACTGGTACATATAACAAATACGAGGACTCAAATACAGATTTATTTTAGTATGGTTTGTATTTAACTGCCTTGCAATGACTATTGTATTTCATCAAAAAGTATCCAAGAGGAACTGCCTCCTCAAGTGGTAGTAACAGGAAATAAAATACACTTGTAAAGCATTGCAATGGACTGAAATCAATATTAAAGCATACATATAATTTTTCCTGCCTTTTTTTTTTTTTATTCTTACCTAGAAGGCTACCCAGAAGTTACATGACTTTATTAAGAACCAAAAGAAGCCAAGGAGAAAAAAAAAAAGTTAATCCAATAAGTCTTCATTGCAAGGAGTCTCAAGCAAACCAACACAAGTCATAGATTTTGGAGGATGGTTTGGTGCTCTACTGTTTTTGCCCCACAGGATTTGTTAGGAGCAAAGATCAATCTGAAAGTGGGTAAGTAAGAAGCAAACAGAGGCCAACTATTTTGACTAATTCCTATAGTACATTTGAGCAGCTCTTCAGATCTGCTAAAGGAAGATTTAGGCTCAAGTATCAATTACATACTGTAAATTCAAGCACTCTTGGCTGAGTGCTAGGGAAATGAAGAGAGTATGCCAGATGCACTACTATCCTAATCAATGCAGATCAACTCAAATAAACTGAATAACAGCTGCTTATGCCAAAACTGAATTCAGCCAACATCTTCAGACTGCTTCTTAGCTTACTGGCACTTATTGGTTCTTGTCTATAAACATTTGAGAAAGTCAAAACCAATAACCCTTATCCTACTTGCTATCTGACTGATTAAGACAGGGCTATCTGAGCTACAAAAAGTAAAGAGATATTTAAGCCGAGGGCAAATTAATTCATTTTCATAACAATCTATGGCACTAAGATGCAAATAGTAAATAAATGGTCCAAAAGTTAACGACTCTATGGCTGGTCCAGGCGCTAATCTCCTATTTGCCAGTATTTCAAATCTGAGCTTCACCCACGCAATCTTTTCTCACTCTTACCTACTTCAATCACTTGCTCACAGACCATAAGCAAAGAGCTTACAAAGAAAAAAGAAAAAAAAGAAAAAAACAGTAAGAGCAATGCAAACACATTGCTGTAGTATAAACACTTTCTCGTTGAAAAATATATATTTCACAGGGGTTACAGGCTAAAGTAGGAAACAAACAATTAAGGAGAATTAAAGTAAAAAAATACGAGTGAGTGGAGTAAATGGGAAACATAGCAGTAGTAAACATCAGCTACACAGGTACCACAATGATACACTTTCATATCCTACTACCTCTATCAGACATTTTCTGACTGGGATGTTTTGTAATGAATTTCAAAAATTCTAATGTAGTAACTAAAGTAATCTTAAGTACTCTCTGAGTAGAAAACACAAGTCACTGAAATATCTACCCCAGAAGTGCCAAGGAGAAAACAGAACCAAGAAGAGGGGGATTATAAAGGTCTACATCCCCTTCACCTCTTGACCAGGTCACAAACCATTTTGAAAGATCAGTTTCTAGGAAAAGTTAATGATACACTGCATTTTTCTGCACCATACACGCTGGAGAAGTTTTATGGACAGATAAATTTTGAGATCCCAAACTCAAAGACATAACCTCAGAGCAGTAAATAAGGACCATGCTGATGTTCATCTCAGCAAATCTATGCACTCATCATGAAGGGTGCAGCCTCTACCTTGTAAAGGGTGATTAGTTAGCTTAAGCTCTTTTCAAATTAATAATGCATAACATCACAATCACACTAATTTTCTCAGGCTTTGGGAGGAACCATGCAGAATGTCATGCCAGAGTATCAAAGTCTTTCCTCCAGCACTCGTTTTCTGTAAATTATGAAACTCCTGCTCTTTTCTCCTGAGGCAGTCAGAGCTATGTTCTAACCATTTTGTCTCATCAAGGCAGCAGAGCCTTTCTTTCTCACTCTCATTCAGTTTTAATTTTTTTAAGATATACTTTCTCTTTTAAACATTAACAGCACTAAACCATTGGAGCAGAACCCTTCTCTTTAATATCTTTATCGATGATCTGGATGAGGGGATCAAGCGCACCCTCAGTAAGTTTGCAGACAACACCAAGTTAGGCGTCGATCTGCTCAACGGTAGAAAGGCTCTGCAGGAGGATCTGGATAGGCTGGATCGATGGGCTGAGGCCAACTGTATGAGGTTCAACAAGGCCAAGTGCCAGGTCCAGCCTAGATGATTCTGTGATACTCATACAGGCCAATTAAAAATATAATATACAAATACATAGCATCATATAAAAACTATGAATTCTTTTAACTTCTTGACTTGATTCAATTACAACTCAAAACCAAGTACTGACACAAAAGGAAAAATGTAAATACCTTATGTTATGGGAAATTCTGATTTTCCAGAGCCTGTTGCTCCTCTGCTTTCAATTGTTGAATTGAACAATTCAACATTCAACAATTCAACAATTTTAATATTGTGA
Organism: Anas acuta; assembly: GCF_963932015.1. Lineage (NCBI taxonomy): Eukaryota > Metazoa > Chordata > Aves > Anseriformes > Anatidae > Anas > Anas acuta. The sequence continues at coordinate 65,693,621 of NC_088982.1, read as the reverse complement.
ATTGTATTCACAATATTAAAATTGTGAATTTCAACGATGGCCTGAGAAGAATATGTGTTTGGATTTCAAGTGTCTTTGGCATAAATATTTCACTTAGAAGTGATGCTTTTAGTCAGAGCTTTTGTGAAAAAATTGAAAAAAGAAAAAAAAAAACACACAAAAAAAACAAGTAACTCCTTTCCCAGTCACGTCAAACCCATTTAGAAACTTTCCTTTCATCAGAACACCCCAGTAAACAGCTAGCATTAATTGTAGAACTAAATGCAGTGAAATTCAGCAAACATGCATGCACAAGAAGTGCCATATCAAATTAAACAGAAACCCATTCATGCGAGTCTTTAACCTAGGGTTCTACACAAGCTATTCTATCATTGTCTCCAGATTAGGGATACTCTTGGTACAAAATCAAGTGCAGTGTCTTTTGCCCTGTCATATAAATGGCCTCTGTGACCACAGAACACTATACAAGGTGAGCATCACCAATGGCTGGTATGCTCATGCAACCACAATGCTGTTTGAAACACTGAGGAAAATTGGGTCTTTTATATATATATATAAAACAATAATAATGAGTTTGTTCTTACATGAATTCTACCTAGAAAAAACACAACAGGATGTCTACATCTTGCTGTTTCACTCCCAGACTGACTGGAATCTCTACAAAATTTAACAATGCATTCCTACAGAAGAAGGGGAGAAGACAGAGAGACAGTTAGAATTATAAGAAGGAAAGGAAAATAAAGAAGGAAATAAAGTTCCAGAAATTTCATAGCATCAAGGAAAGTTCCTTATGAAAATAGTAGGCTTACAGAAGGGAGGAGAACATTAATTATTTTCACAAACTTTGCTCTCAACTATTCGTAGCTGTTATTATTTTTATTAAGTCTTTCCTTCTGTTGTACATCTCAATATTTATTATTGCACTATGCCAGAAAAATATCTCATTTAAAAAACTTATGGAGAAGAATAAAACTGTTCTGTGCCATGGAGAGATTGCAATAGGCCCTCTTTATTTGGATAGATATTTCACAAAAGCTCCACACAGCAGGTGACTGCTTTCACCATTTAACACAGAATCACAGAACAGTTTGGGTAGGAGGGGACCTTAAAGACCATCTAGCTCCAACCCCCTGCCATGAGCAGGGACACTTTCCACTAGGTCAGGTTGCCCAAATCCCCATCCACCACGGATTTAGATATCTAATCTAAATCTTCCCTCTTTTAGTTTAAAACCATTACTCCTTGTTCTGTCACTACACTCCCTGACAGAGTCCCAGCTTTCCTGTAGACCTCCCTTTAAGTACTGAAAGGCTACTACAAGGTGTCTTCTCCAGTAACTCCAACTCTCTTAACCTGTCTTCATAGGAAAGGTGAGCCCTCTGACCATCTTCATAGCCCTCCTCTGGAGACCCACCCTAACAGCTCTATGTCTGTCTTATGCTGGGAACCCTGGAGCTGAATGCAGCACTCCAGGTGGGATCTCAGGAGTAGAGGGGGAGAATCACCTGCCTTGACCTGCTGTCATGCTTCTTATAATACAGCCCAAGATATAGTTAGCTTTCTGGACTGTAAGTGCACACTGCCAGCAGATAGCAACAAAATAAGATTTGGAAGGAACTATACCAAAAGTGGATGCTGCCAAGCATCATTCCAAGGGAGAGTATCTAGACAGATGGCCAATTGTACTTAAGTGAAATGGACTGTCAATGTGAAGCTACGAAGAGGAACATAAAAATCATATATATAAAATTTCAAGGACATAAAATGCTGTTCCTCATTAAATTAAAAAAGGCACTATTTAAGGAGCATAACATAGTATGTGAAAACGGAATGTTAAAATCATCACGTTTAGAAAATCGAAGTGCAAAAAAGTGGGTGTCATCAACTGGATCAAACTCATTTTCACCAGGATACTTGAAGACATCACTCTTTAATATAATAACTAAGGGCCTCAAATGCATTTTGACAAGGTTCCCTTGTTATGTGCATTGGAAAAGCACTAAGGACTGTATAATAGACCACGTTATTATAAGAGGTCTATAAAAGTAGAAAGAAAAGATCAGAATATACAGAAGTCAGACATTGAAAACACAAAGATGGAACAGGAATGATGCCTTTAAATTCTGGTTTTCATTTAAAAATCCCTTTTTTTCTTTTTGATGAAAATTTGAGTGAAATAATCCTCCTACCTTTTCCATCAGAACTATACTAGCAAATATTAGCACTTAAATTTTAGTTAATTTTACGGGTACAAGCCCAGGATTTGTGTTTTTAAACAACTGCAGTCTACACACAATTTATAGAATATTATACAATTATTACAAAAATACATTATCAAAATGCAAGACAGCATGCACTTTTATTGCATGACAACATGGAATGTTATGTTATGCAACTTCTACAACTCATATATCCAAAGAATAATGGGAAGAAGCTAATATATAATGTGACATTGTCTTGACTCCGACTTAAAAGAAAAATGAACATTCTAGTTCAATTTTTCCTCTTACATTTCCACTTACATTCACATTGCATTTATAATCTCTCTTTACTAATAAATCTGTTAATGCCATACTTCTGCTACACATTGCATATCCTAGGATATATAGCTTATGGTTATAATCTTTAGTTGTTCTGTTCAAATACGATACAGTCAGAATACTTCCCATATTTTACTATTTATAGAAGTAGACCCCAATTCCTAGGCAGGTCAGCTCTCATTTCCTCTCACTCTTCAACTGTGAAAAGTAAAGCATTATATTGTTCTGGGAAGAACTATGTGGAGTGAATGATGTAATTGTAGTTAGACTACTTATTTTTCCTTTAAGAATCCAAATATGCTCGAATTGTGTAGCAGTGTAACTCTGACTGTGCAAATGCCCCTAACATTCTTTAACTTGCCTAATGAAAATGCCTTGTCTTCACCAGAAGGCATTTGGAGAAAAGGCAGAATTTTCCAAGAGAGAAAAGTGGATTTTTCTTTCTTTCAGCAACAGAAATCTTTTCCAGGGGACATCTAACAATGCTTATTTTCATGTCAGTCTTTGGTGAAGGAGGCTGACCACAACCAGTAACATAATACATAATTATCCCCACTTCTGTTTGTTTTTGTATCAGGCATGTAAATGCCTACGAGTTATGGGACAAACTGAGTACCTTCGGCAAATTTATATGCATATTACTTTATCTTCCTCCTCCCAGTCAACTAAATTCTGTATGAACTATTCAGTCCTTTGGGTTGTCCATTTAGTAAAACATGCATTACCACTACATCAAAAATAAAGCTCATGACCAAATCTCTGCTGGTTAACGTGGAAAATGCACATTGTGAAGAATTTTTCACTTCTTTAGGAACCTGAAATTCAATTTCAGTGACCAAGGTAGTGCTTCAGACTGGAAGAGGCAGTAATTCTCCTAGAACTGATGAAACTGCCAAATGAATGAACATATCAGCTTGAGGCATCAGTCCTTAGGTGGAAGATAATGAAGTCAAGATCCTGACTTAAGTATTAGACTACATTCATAATACATAACCTGTGGTTTCCTAAGTGTCAAGGGAAAACCAGAAGGTGAAGCTAACTTTTATTTTATTTTTCTGGTATCCCTGTTTAGGAAACAAGTAACTCTTACAATTGCTTTTCTAAGAACTGGATTTTTAAGTTTTATTATTTTTATTCATCTCTCTAAAAAAGAAAAATGTTTATTAACTCCCAGTGATGATTTATTAACTTTTTACTTTGAGCTTGCTGTTATCTACATTAGTCTAGCACAGTGAAAGAAAACTCTCTCTGCAATGCATCAGATGACTTCAGTATTTTCATGGTAACATTTCTTGTTAAATTAGTCATTCCTAAGAACATAATTTACATAAAAGCACAGAGATGGCTTCTGGATCCAGAACCAAAACCGAAGTGTTTTTTATTTTTTTTCTTAGACAAGTGCTGAACAATGATAAACGCAAAATCATGCTCACTGTTACTCACACACTGCTTGGTGGGTTCCCCCCGCACCGAACTAATAAACACTCCTAGGTATAAGGAAGAAATTCTTTACTATGAGGGTTGTGAGGCACTGGAACAGGTTGCCCAAGAAGCTGTGGATGCCCCATCCCCAGAAGTTTTCAAGGCCAGGTTGGATGGGGCTTTGAGCAACCTGGTCTAATGGAAGGTGACCCTGTTCACAGGATTGGTGCTGGAGCTAGTTGATCATTAAAGGTCCCTTTCAACCCAAGCTGTTCTATGATTCTGTGATTCCACTAGAATCTTGGCTAGTTCTTTTGCGCAAATGAACAACGTTGAAGGGACGAATAGAGAACCTTCAGAAATCTCTTACTTAATTGCAAGAAGTGGCTCTGAATTTCACTGGGTACTGAAAGTAATGATTGTAGGCCTCAAGCACCCCTCCCAATTTCCTGTTGCACGAAGAAGGGCAAAGAAGGGCACTACTGCTAAAATTTTCCCTGGTTGTTTACTAAAAAGATCATCAGTGGGTTTGTTGTGGTGTCCAAGGTTATTGTTGTTTGGTAAACGTGACCAAAACAAACATCTATGAGACTGACCCTTAAGTATAGTTAGATGAGCATGGTCTTAATGCTTCAACCTTGAGATGAATGCACATGCATTCTGGCAAACCCATAACATGACAGAGAATATTTGCCAGACTCTGGTTTTGTATTTCAGCAACAGCATTCCTAAACCCTTCTTATAGGATTTAAGTTTCTTCAAATCTGAACTGTTAACAGTTCTGCATGATCAGTAAGATCTAGATTTACAAAAACAGAAGCACTTACAACTATATGAATATATCTGCAAATGGTGAAATATATATGTAAATGTCAGTGCCTAACCAAACAAAGATTCTTGCTTTTCCACTTGACTAGTAAACTGTTCTAACCATTTGGCAGGGCACATGCTTAGTTCAAAATACGCCTGTATAATCCAAACTCAAATATGTGATAAAAAGAACAGTTTAGTAATATTCCCAGCTACAAAGTTACCCACTTAAAATGGATAACTTTGAGATTTTCTAATATACCCACGATGCGGGAAACAGTGTAAATCCTGTCCTGTAGTGGATTTTATAAGAACAAGAGTAACTTTGTGTGCATGCATGTGCACATACACAAACACACACTTGCATGCTGGTACACATGTTGTATGCATATATAGTGTATATATATACACAGAGATGCACATACTTAAGTTTCAAATATATATTTCATATTTTACTGAAAGGGTTGTTAGGTGTTGGAATGGGCTGCCGAGGGAAGTGGTTGAGTCACCATCCCTGGAGGTCTTTACAAGACGTTTAGATGTAGAGCTCAGTGATATGGTTTAGCAGAGGACTGGTTAGTGTTAGGTCAGAAGTTGGACTCGGTGATCTTGGAGGTCTCTTCCTACCTAGATGATTCTGTGATCTTTGAAATACACAACACAAACAAGCCAAAAATGACTTTTCCTTTAGTCTAACTTAATTTACAAACTTGAACTGTTTCTTCATTTTGAAATTAAGTATGATAACCTTAAATGACGCTGGTCAACAACAGTTACATATTACACTGCTTTGAAGTCATCCAATTATAACTCAATAAATTAAATGTCTGCTTTGGATTTTTGATTCAACCTAATGAAATTTATATTAAAAATAATTTATTGAAGGGCCAGTAGATGGGTTACTATAAATAAGTATCTGCTGACAGACCTGCGTCAAATTTCTTTTTGTTTTAATACAGACACATTTTGTTTGCACTCTTTTGTTGAATGGTCAGTGATAGCTGTGATAGGTCTTAATCCTATACCCTAAAAACAAAACATGAAGTCAAGACAAATCTTCTTTCTAAAAGTAGCTGATGACTACATCATATTCATACCATTCACATATGCCATGGCAAAAAAAGAACTTCAACACAGTATCTCACAATCCTGGAGGGGCATGCTTAGGCAGAGTCTTCTCCATGACACACGGCACCATGACTCACATGGCACCAACAGAATACGGAGCCCTGTTTGCTCAGTGTTGCAAACCTACAATGGCTTGTAAACCCAAATTTCTAGAATTGTTGCTATTTTGACAGGTTAGTTCAGCAGGAATCAAGTACTCCTCCAGACACCAGGGAAGCCTGGGTCAAGCGCAAGGCATTTTCCAAGCTTGATGAATCATTAGGCTCTACAGAATACAAGACTGCAAAAGTTACTTGTATACAATGCCTGGCAAAAGAGAAAGACCTCCAAATCTACCTGCCTTTTTTTTTTTTTAAACAGGGCACTTGCATAACACTTTATAATTCCTGAAATAAGTAATAATTATTTCAGAAAGAAATGACAAACGTTTCAGTGTTTCTGTAAAAGGAAGAGCCACTTTTACCAAGAATATTAGCATCACATTAAAGAATGTTTTCCATTACCTTCAAAAATAAACCTCAAGATAGACAAGATGGAGTTTGGCTTCTTCCTTATATATACTACTATAAACAGAGACAGGCTAGGATAAATTTTTCCTGATATGCTGGTGGGTTTCACAACCCACATGTAACTCCCTTCCGTTCCAGGTAAATAACCATCAATTCAGCATCAGTACTTTACAGATATGCAATACTAACAAATACTTAATCCTGAAGTGCAATCACAGCAGTGATTGCAGTGTTGTCATATTTTGACATCTGCAGAAAGCACTCTGAGTTTTTGAGAGATGGGTAGATTTATCTGTGCTAACATATTCCTCTTAATTTCAGACAATTTTTTCCTAAAAAAAGATACTTCACTACTGACATTTCTAAACCATGCTAAAGAAGGAATGTGGGTAAAAGAAAATATAAAACTCCAGATAGATAATTACATTGATAAGCTCCCCTTCCTTCTTTTGCTGTATTACATTAATTCCTACTGGCTGAAGTTAAAACTAGACATTTACACTACTAATGTTCATATAAAGAGATTCCTGTAAGTGGGCAGACCTTTCCTGCCTGAATTCATAAACTGAGGTTTCCGTTCAAGAACACGTGTAAATTACTAATATCACTCCTTCTTAGATGAACAAATTAAATCTAAGCCGATGTTTGTAACCTGTTGACTTCCAAAAGACTTTAAAATGTACTTAGACACTACTTCAAACAACACTATTTTCCAGAATTGCATGGAACATGCATGGAGCCACGAAGCTGGCACAGGACATTTAATTTACCTCAGTGGTGTTATAAATGATCATCTAAACAACTCTGTGAATTCCACAGAAGAAATCTGAAAATAAACAAGGGTTTGAGTAGTGATTACAAGTCTGCTCACTATTCCCATTGTTTTGACCTTACATCTTCCCATCTCAAAAAGACAGAGAAAGACTGTTTAAAGTTAAAATCAGTATAACACTCTGCTTTGGCTAACAGTAATTTAAACAATAAACTAAAAAGCATTTTGGAGGGTCTAAGGAAAACCTTAATTCTGTATTAATCAGATTTTATTTTCAACAGAAAAACAGAAATTAAAAGCAAGTTCTTGCCTTTCTGTCACATGTATAATGCAGGAAGGTGAACTATTAGATCAGAAATAAAAACGGTAACAGAAATAGATAAGATTAGAAACAACTACACATATTCAGATGAACTACTGAAAGATTCTCCCTCTGAACAATTGGATGGTCTGGCTTGAACCAGCTGTTGTCATACTACCCAATGTTAACAGTACACGCTTACTCTAATCGGCCAATGCCATCTGGCTGCTAATAGAGGTTAGAGGAGAGCACTGCTGTTGTTTTTTTTTTTTTGTTTAACAAGCAGACACAAGGTGAGCTGGCATCATGAGTTGCAGAGCCTGATCCAAGCCCTGCGCCCACTCACTCTTCCATGGAAGAGACAGGCTTTGACTTCAGAGTTGGAACGTATACTCAGAGAGGCTGAACTAGGTACAATTTTCAGATCAACATTCAAGCTACTGCATAATTCAAGATTGGATTTAGGAGACTGCTTTGGATTAATTTCTCAGAATAAATTGAAATGAAGTATTTGCACAAGTGCAACTATTTTGCTTTATATTACTCAGATAAATAATCATGAGAGGTCCTCAAAATAACTCAATATTGAATTCTTTCCATAAAACTATTTTAATCAAATTGTTCAGTATTTAGAAAGACTATGAAAGCACAGAGATTTAAAAGACAAGGAGAGAGTGAGGCAGACAACATGAGTTCATGGGCAGCTGCTGACAATCTAGACCTACACATCCCATAAAACTAGCAAAAAGTTACTGTTTCCTTTTGGATATATGTTTGGATATAAAATATGTATGACATTTGCCCTTTCAGAATTCTAATTTTAGACTTCTATATGGCAGGACAAGTTATCAATAACAAGACAATGCACATGGAAAGCTTTTCAAGCACAAAAACCCGTATCTGTTATTTTAGACTTTTCTGTTGAAAATCATTTTTTGTCTTTCTTCTAAATGCTATTCAATGACACACTTGCACTCAAAAATATAAAATATTTTTACTCTTTTAGCAATCTGAAATTAATACACAAGGCCTCTGTTGTTCACAAGATGAAAAGTGAAGGTATACAACAAGAGACAGTTTCAGGACTTATTGACAAGCAACACTAAAACCATGATTTCATAATTTTCCCAAACTGCAAAGGTGTATGCTAAGCAAAAGACATCTAACCTATTATTGTGCCACACTGAATGATAGCAAAGGGCATTCGGGCAAGCTGAACATAAAACACATCCTTCATTTCAGCAGACAAGCCCTGTTTAGTAAAGAAGATGTGCTATCCTAGCGTAGCACTAGAAATGAATGAAAATGATACTTATTTTTCAGGATCAAGAATAAAAGATGCCATCACAGAAACACATTATTTTCTAATTTAAAGTAATTTATACCCATAGCATCAGGATGGAGGATAAAAAAAGCTTTTCTGTACAAATACACAGGGAAATGTCATTGCTGAATGCTTCAAATTTGACTTGACTTATGGCTAAACACTCAATTATCTTCCAGGAGTCTCTATCCTGAAATATTCAGAAACAAATTACTCAAGATATCCATCTTGCTTACACGGGTAGTATGAGTTGCAAGAGATCTAGTTTAAAAGAAAACAAAACAACAAAACCACTTTGGGAATTGACCTGAATAAAGTTAAAACTCATAATCTGCATCACTACAGGCGGCACTACCCCCCTCAGGCTATGAATTCTTCCCTAATAACTTATTTGTATGGCACGAATCCAGATTTCCTCATTGAAAGAGAGCATTTTGAATAAGAGAAATTTGCCAGCAGATGTACCAGTATTCAGACTCCTACAAATAACATATTAACATGTCTTACATCATGGTATGATGCTTTCTTGCTGTGGTACTTTTACACCGCTGACTAGCTAAGCTCCACTACACCACTTTCTGACTCTGCCTCCTCAAAAGAACAGGTGGACAAAATACGGTGAAAAAAGACTTATGGTTTGAGATAAAGACAGGCAGATCACTCACCAATTAACGTCACAGGCAAAACAGACTCAGCACAGAGAGATAAATGTAATTTATTGCCTATTACTAACAAAAGACTAGAGCAACAAGAAATGAAAACTAAAAACACCTTCCCCCCCCCCCCCCCCCCGCCACCCTCTTCCAAACCCTCTCTCTGCCTAGCACAGAGGAACAGGGAATGGGGGCTGTGATCAGTCTGTAACACTTTGTCTCCACCCCTCTTTCATTTTAACTCTCTCACCTTGCTCCAGCATGGTCTCCTTCCATAAGGAGGCAGCTTCTGGACTCTTCTCAGAAAGGCCACCCCTGCAGCCCCTCTGCTACCAAGACCTTGCCACATAAACCCAATACGCTTGCTAAGCTGAGGTGTCCAGAAGAGGGAAAGCTGCCTCAGACTTACTCTGGATAGGACCAATGGTCAGGAATACAAACCCATTCCAGCTCACAGACAGCTATTAACCTTCACAAAATGCAACTGGTTGGCTTAAAACCACTAACTCACTTAAAAAAAAAAAAAAAAAAAAAAAAAAAAAAAAAAAGAAAGACATGTTTCAGAGGTGACAGGCAGAGGATGGTACAAGCCAATTTACTTCTACTTGGATTTTGTTTTGATTTATCGATTGTAACTTCTGGCCAGGTTTCTGGCCTTTACCCAGGACAGAGAAATGTAAGCTATTTTAGACAAAGTTACTTTGCACTACAAGCAATTAGCAATGCCAAGAGGCCACCAAAGAGCTGCATATAATGAAGGAAATTGCTAATGGGAAATCCTGGATAGTTTTTGATCTTGTTACTTTTTTTTTTTTGTAATATCCTGAAAAGATCACACAGCTGGGACAATATTGTTTCCTCAGAAGGAAATAAGGCAATTTGCTCATTACGGAATTAATAGCTTTAGAGGTTAAAGAGTTTATAAACAAGAACATTAAAAGGTCTTGGTACTCATACATAGGAGATTGTTGAAATTTCATAGGCTTAATGTCCTTTGCCAAAAAAAAAACTAGGAGTCTTGGAAAAGGGGAATCAGTAACATACACTGCTTGCATCCTGCAGAAGCGTAGACCAACATGAGGTGGAAAACACCTGTGCCTTCTGCATAACACTAGCCATCCCAGATGATAAAAACAACCAAATTGAAATACCTGCAATGAGTTCATACAATTCATTTTTATCTTCCTTTTCAAGAATGAGAAGGGAAGTTCTTTAAGAGAATATAGCATTACAACCCTTTGACTGCACTGGAATCACTCTTGCTCAGCCCCCAGATCACTGTGAGCTCACCTGGAGCAGCCTGTAAGTCTTGTTGGTGCTAAAGCCACCTCTGAACCTCTTCAAAGTTTCAAGCAGCTTTTGAAGCTCATGCTGTGTTTAATGGTGTGGCAGCTATGTTACAAGATACTTCAAGTTTAGAACAAGGTCCATTGCATCTATACAAGTTGCAGTCCCTGCACTGAAGACATATCCCATGTCTGTTCCTTTCCAGTTTAATGTTGACAGCTCTTGTAGATGGGTTTGTAATTTTTCTGTGCAGAGAGAGCTGCCCTGAGGAGGTTGTATTGCCTACGCAGAAGGCAGGATTAACTGGCTGAAAGCAGTGCTCCTTCACTTGGCATACAGAGAAACTGATAAAAACTTGTATTAGGAAAAAAAAAACAACACATGGAATTCTAACAAGAATGACCTTCCTTGGGTAACCACCAGGAACACTCCAAGCCTCACTGGATCTCGTCACCAGGTTCAGTGATAAATATGTATTCACAGAAATCGCTATGTCCACACGGATGGATAATACTTTACTTCAGCTGCCTATTACACAGAAGGTATTTCAACATCCGCTTGCAGAGCCTCAATAAAAGGAGCATCAAATGGAAGGTTTAATTTTTCATCATAGTATGAACACTTATTCCTGAGGGAGTACTCTTTGCAAAGGCAGGTGGATTGTACAGCCAGAAAAATGCCACAGACCTATGCCTTGTAATGAAATCAAACAGCTCACTAAATCTAATACACACTCTTGTTGAAATTTGAGCTTCAAAAGCAAAAGCCCACAACTTCAGAGATTAAACCTAGCAGAAAAGCACTGATAGTGCTGATGTACTATTTTAGCGTCACTCTTGCCTCACATAAGAATTTTCTTTTGAAAAATACAGCCAAACTGTGTGGGCTTGATACTGGCATTAAGTCTTGTAACTGCATTATTTTACTGCAAGCTTAACAATGCTGAAAAATGGTGATTTAAGCTTTTAAGTATGGATACTTGCACATAAGCTGCATTTTATTTATTTATTTTTAAGTCTATACCAGATTTAGAAAGAAAACAACAATGATGGTAGCATAAGATAAAACAATTCTCTTTTAATTTTCACACAAGAAAACAGGGTATATACTTCCACATTATTAGCCTTACAACAGCAGAAATAGAACAAACATTATGCCAGCTAAATATTCTGTCACTCCCTACAAAAACTGAATCATGGTTAGGTTGCAGTTGTCTTGACCCATTTGGTCTCCGGTTTGGGAATCTGGGGCTGCCTAAATATGTAATACATATACACCTATAGATGTCAGAGTACTATAACACATTAAGTGACATTCAACATCTACAGTAAAGCAACTGAATCAAGCCTTTTCAGTCTTTAAAAAAACTTATTTTATACCTTGTTAGTGTACATAACTTTCAAGAGTATAGTTTATGATATAGTTAAAATTTGCAAGAACCTTTGTAGGAAGGAGGTGTTCTTCACCTATGACTCCCTGCACTTGGAGGGAGGCTTTGCCAGCTCAGAAGGTGCATCAAAGAAGGTCTCATCAAAACTGAAACAACATGGGAAACTATGACACTGCTGACCTTTAAAAGAAGTCTTAAGAATAGTTAATCAAAAAGAATAATCCTTACAGAGGCTTATCTTACATTATTCATCATTTCTTTGTCTTTATCTCTTTTTTTTTCTTCTTGCTGTGTAGAGAATTATGAAAATTGAGTACAAAATTTTATCTTACTCACACTCTCTCTTCATTCCGTATACGCAGACATGCAGGGCCCACTTCACACTCCAGAAGCCACTGGAAGACGAGAAGATCAGCGCTACGGCAGGCACATTCCGCAGCAGAGCAGGGGATAGCGTCGTGCAGGTGGTTCCCTATGTCAAGGGCCCTCAAGGCAGCTGAAGGAGCCACCAGGACTCGGCATACCTCGTGAGGGTGGCTAACAAAGCATGGGCAGAGCCAGGAGTGTCCCCCTCTATCATACTAAGGCAGCCCCAGGGAAGCATGATACATACACAACTGTGCATGCAGGAGTAGCAGAGTACCTGTCCCTGATCAGGACAACAGCTCACCTAACAACTACCTCCTAGACAGCAAACCCAGCCATGGTCTCCACCAAGCAGAAAGCTCTCACCAAAATAACTGTAGCAACCCAGACTAACTGCCTATCCCAAAATGCATCTGTTCAGGTGGCCAGCTGCAGGGAGTGCCTGAATCTGTTGCTGCCGATGAAGGGTGGCAGAGATACCACCTGTGTGACATGTGAGCAGGTGGGGAATCTGATTAGCCTGGTGGCAGAGAAAATCGGAAAGGCCAAAGCGCAGCACAAGCTCAATCTGGCTGCGATGGTAAAAGATAACTAAAAGTGTTTTTACAAATATATTAATATATAATATATTGGCAAGAGGAGAACCAAAGAGAATTTCCATCCTTTACTGGATGCAGGGGGAACATGACTACTGAGGATAAGAAAAAAGCTGAGGTTCTTAATGCCTTCTTTGCGTCTGTCTTTATTAGTCAGACCACTTATCCTCAGGGTGCTCCGCATCCTGACCTGGAAGTCTGGGACAGGGCGCAGAAGAACACCCACCCCTCCCCACAGTTCAGGTGGAAACGGTTAGAGACCTTCTGCTCCAGCTGGACTGTCACAAGTCCATGTGGCCAGATGGGATCCACCTGAGGGTGCTGAGGGTGTTGGTGCGTGTGATTGCTGGGCCACTCTCCCTCATCAGTCAACCATTATTTTCATCTGGAGAGGTCCCAGATGACTGAAGACTTGCTAATGTGACACCCATTTGTAAGAAGGGTCATAAGGAGGACCCAAGAAACTACAGGCCTCTCAGCCTGACCTTGGTGCCAGGAAAGATGACCCAACAGGTCATTCTGAGTGCAATCACAAAGCACGTTGAAGGCAACCTGGAGACCAGGCCCAGTCAGCATGGGTTCATGAAAAGCAAGTCCTGCCTGACCAAGCTGTAGTGGGTATACGTGGAAAGGTTTTTGTAGTGAGGGGCTGCAGGGTTGCCCACTGTGAGAAGAGTCTAGCAGCTTCCCCCTGTTAGGTAAGGGTGAGTTTCAGCTGGCTCTGAAGGGACCTGCTGCTGCCCTGAGCTGAACCAATAAGCGATGTTGTTTGAGCCTCTGTGAAAGCATATTTAAGCAAGGGGGGAAAAAAAAGAAGCTGAACAACAGCAAGCGTATGGACCCATATTTGGAGCCGTTCTTGAAGAGCTGCTGCCAGTGGGAAGCCCACACAAGATCAGTTTGGGAAGGATGACATCCCTTAGGAAGGACCCCATACTAGAGCAAGAACAAAGAGTGACAGAGAAGGAACGGTGGAGGAAAAAACACTATAAACTGACTGCAGCTCCTATTTCCCCATTCCATTGTGCTGCTCAGGGGGAAGAGGTGGAAGAAGATGGTTGGAGGAAGGTGTTTTTAGTTTCTCACTTTCATTTCTCACTTCTCTAGCTTATTAGTAATAGGCAATAAATTTTACTCATCTTCTTATGCTGAGTCTGGAAATTAGGAGACGTTTCTTCTCAGAGTGGTTAGGCTTTGGAATAGGTTGCCCAGGAAGGTGGTGGAGTCACCATCCCTGGGGGTGTTTAAGGAAGGGTTGGATGTGGTGCTTAGGGACATGGTTTAGTGGGTGACATAGGTGGTAGGGGGGAGGGTTAGACCAGATAATCTTGGAGGTCTTTTCTAACCTTAACAATTCTATGATTTCTAGAAGAAGTTTAACGTGCTGAACCAACAAAATGTTTGCTCAACTTTATATAATCATGGCTACAGCAAACCAGGGTTAATACCACCCAAATCTTTCAGAGTTCTAGCAGTAGCTAGAACCAGTACAATCAGTACCAGTACAGCATTTCTTAGAGATGAATAAAGTCAAACTGCCTCTGTCACTCAGTTTTATATGACATCTTTTACTTAAGGAACTCAAATTAGAAAGTTTGAGGAAGCACAATCCCTAACATTGTGTTTCTCAGAACTCATGAATATAATATATTCAAATATATTTTGTCTGAATATAAACAAACCATTCCATGGAAGTCATTTAATTTCAAGTTCCTCTTACACCTTAATACTGCTTTGAAAAATCTTTCATCTCTTGTATTCTTATTTTCTTCCCCTGTACATAGTAGGAAAGCGCTTCAGGAGGGATGGCTCTTATTACTTTCAGCCAGATACTGATGGATATATTTAATTTTCCATTTTCCACAACTTATACTCCTATCCACCACCTGTAACAGTTGTTTCCCCCTCACATACACTTGAGTGTTTTCCTCTCTGTTTTCTCCAATAGATGGAAACTATAGTTTACCATATTGAAAAGTGAACCCAAAGGTCCCCACATCTTTGGAAGATTCTTCCCAGTAAAGGAAGTAGCTATAAGAAAATCATTTACTATTCTTGAACTTACCATTAAAAACAGCCAAAGATCTAATTGTAACCATAAAAAAAAAAAAAAAAGAAAAAAAAATTTGTATTCCATCTCCTAGCACAATTTTGATGTAGTATCAAAATTAAATATCCTTTCAATAATCTCTCCTATTGTCTGCCAGACAGCAGTACACATTAGCTATTCCCTATCCTCCCTCACTGTACTACTTTATTAATGTGAACTCAAGGTCTCTTGCCCTCTTTCATAATTTCTAATTACCTATAGGCAATATTATAAGGAATGTCCATTAGCATAAAGATTATTTTGGCAAAATGAGACACATTTTAAGGCTATCAATCTTTCTGGAGACTGAAAAAGATGTATTTTGTGTCCTCTAGGTCTTTTATTAGAACTTTTTAAAAGTGGTATTCCATTCAAAGAGGTTAGCTTCACTATATTCTGTTTTAATTTTATTCCCAGCTATTTTTATTCCACTAAGTTCCAATTTAAAGTTTAAGAATTCCATCATGTGTAATGACTGACAAATTTTTAAAAAGATAATTTAATCTTCCCCTATGTTCAGCAACAGTGTTTAGTTTGGTCTGTCATGATGTGAAACTTCCTTGGCTCTGCAATCTGCAAATGCACTTCTAAGTTAAAAAAAAAATCTGTACAAGCATCAAGCAGGAAACATATTCATCATTCAAAAGGGCTTGTCATTTGGAAATATAAGTAGGATGAATGTAATTCATAAATTCTAGTCCTCTTTTTAGGAAGAAGTGTCTAGTTGTCTGTTTTAGCTTACGTAGTCTTCAATATTTAAAGCTAAATGTACACATGACGAATCTCAGATTATCATTCACAGAGGCACTGTAAAAACTCACAAGTATTTTTATATTATACATTCACAGGTAAATTCAAAAAAGCAGATTTTCATCGTCTATGTGTTTGCAAGTGACCTGCATGCTAGAAAATGCTGCCTAATTTGAACTTAAAGGCAGGTTGTACATGGAATCCTCAGAAGGAAGTCAGATTTTGCTGGTGCACTCTCAGCCATGTAGAAGAATAAATTATTTCCCCCTACAACCTTACTCGTCCTACCCAGAAATTGTTCTGATTTAATGACTCCCTTGGTGGCTGCCCAGTGAATTCTCCCTTCCTGCCAAAGTGGTGTTGAAGCCATATATCAAAAGAAGGCAGAACTTTAGTTATACCGATTTGAAGTCAGAGCAGCAGAACAGGCACAAGATAGGAAATGAGATTCTCTCTATGAAGAACTGGAGTAGTTTTCCTTCTCTTCCCTGACCTTCCCTAGACCAAAAGGAGAGTAAGGCAGGAAACAAGACATCATTTCTTCCTTAGGCTTCCTCTAAGAGAAGCAGTTACCAGCTGCTCATGTTGACATGTGCTGAAAGACTGACTATCCCAATTGATCTTTCATAGTCTGAGTATAGAGCAAAATATATTTTATACGAGAAAATGAGAAAGCACCAGATTTAAATCTCCTGGGTTTCTATCATACTTTTCAGAGTGAAAAACTAAAGTTACAGGAAACATTTGTCAGAATTTTTGAAACAAAGAAGCAGCAGCACAGTGGAAGAAATCATCAAGCTCTTGCCGTCTTGTATATTGTTTCTAAAACAACAGCTTCTACTCCCTGAAGACATTTTATACTGAACATAGTTTAACAGCTGTTAAGCAGGTAAACCTGTCTACTTAAAATGTTTCTTGGAAGTTTTGCACAACTTGCTCAACTCCCACACATATTTCATAAAAAATAAATCTATTCCCACCAAGAAATCAGCTCAAAAGTAATCTCAGAAGCCTTTAATTCTTTGCCTACTATATATTTTTGTCTTTCTTGTTTCCCAAGCTGTGTTTGTCTTTTCTTCTCAGATCTATTACTTCTTCTAATCAGCATCTGATTAAACCACCCTGCTGAAAAACTAACAGTACAAAAAGACAAATAAACAACTGCAATTTTTTTCAGATAGTGCTAAAATTCCTGCAGATGGTTATGTAATGTTTTCATCTGCAGCTGTAAATTTAGTCAGATTATATACACCAACCCTTATCTCACTTTTACTGGAACTTCAGACAACCTTTTTTCTATTTCCAAAAATCATTTTACATGTATGCACACACTAGCTAACTTTAAAATTACATTTTTTGTCTTCAGAAGCAATTAATATGTTAATTTGTATTATATATAATATATATATACATATATATATAAATATATATATATATGTATATATATATAGGTTTTATATATATATAATGTATATATATATATGTATGTATATAATGTATATATATATATATATATATATATATATATATATAAAACCTACATGAATATTCTAGGAATATGACTTTCAAAACCTAAAATTGTAAAGATTTTATAGGGTGCAATATTGTTAGGCCTACAAACATGCACATGTCCTGAGCACAGAGCTGTATGTCCTTAGAGATTGATCTGTTTTTGACTTTTAACAATCAGTGAAGTTGAAAATACAACAAAACCAGTATACAGGATTCCTCAGTAAATGTTAAGTTTTTAACAGGTCTTTTAAATCATAAAAAAAAATAAAATAAAATATGCAGTTCCTGTAGAGTTGTTGTTTTTTTTGTTTTTTTTTTTGGCAGATGAACCCAAACAGCCTAACAAAGGTTTAATCATTCTACATTAAACTCTCTAACATTTATTAAACAGGAGACAAAAGACTCTTTTGGAGTCTTCTCTAAATTGGTGCATAAAAAGGTTAATGGAAAGACTTGAACTGACCTTTTATGTACTACACAGTCTGAAAAAGATGGACATTTCAAAAAATAATATGCATATGCAGAGCAAGAGGCCAGTGGTATACAGCAGCAGAAATTTTGACAGATTAGTTCACCTCTGCATAAAGCAAATAAAAAGGAAAATACCAGTATTTTGCAGTGTTCACAAAATATTCCCAAATTTTGACATCTAGCATGATTCATGTAAAAAAAAAAAAAAAAAAAAAAAAAAGGAACGTTTAAAGCGCAAATGTAAAATGCAGATCAAGAACAGCACCATCCATACTTCTGAAAACAGACTTAATATGCCTTTTATCCAAAATGGTATCTGGAATACAAGGGTGCACTAGAAGTACAAGTGAGTGAGAAACCTTTTGAACAAATGTAACTTCAGGGATTGATCTGGCTTGAGGAAGTCTTAAAATTACATTAAAGCATGACAATAGTTATTTTAGTTATAGTTAAAAATATTTTGGTAAATAGTACTAGCTTGAGCTAACTTGTATTGTACCAATTCTGTGCTACACAGTTGCAATAACAGTTTTTTTAATTTTTGCAGCCGAGGATCTTTTTATAGTCTACTCAAAGACAAGACAACTGCAACGGGCAGACTTTCAAAATAAAACTAATGACTACACTATTCACTGTTAGCATGCAAAGAATGAAGTTACAAACAAACAGCACCATGCAGGGACACAGAAGATGCTTGTCGCCCGTAACAGCTTTGTGTGTGTCAAGCTGTTGAGATGCCTCACTCTCAAAATTTAAACTTCTGTAAAATTTCAACTTCAGTGCTTTTTAAAAGTAGTTTTCAGGAGGGGAGAGAAAGTGTTTAGTAGCTCAGTGACTGTAATTGTAAATTAATAGTCATGATTTTCTTTCAGTCTACTGCAACAGAAGTTAAAGCACCACGGTAACTGTCTTAAGTTCATTATCTAATGTTACTGAAATCCAAGTTGATTCAAAAACATTCTCTTCTAGACACTATGTGGAGAAAAGCCACTGTGTATTTGCTTTAGATACAAGAATGAAAGTGGGCACCCCAGTTATTTCATGTCATGGTCCAGCTTGGATGGTTGATCCAAGTGGACTCTCTAGGCCTTCTAGATGGTCAGTGCACAGGGCGGGCCTCCATATGCTGTGCACTCATTACTTTACAACTTGCAAGTTCAAGTTGTCAGATTGCCTTCAAGCTCTGTTTCAAGAAGGCCTGTACATTATGCTACAGTGGAGCTGCTACATATTGGACTTTGGCAGAAAATGGGAAGTCAGACATCCAAGACAAGAACTATGCCAGTGATTATTTAGTTACGTATGCTGTAAGACCATGACATGAAGCAGACTGCTGTTTGAAGCTGAGAATAATACTGACTTCTTGTTTGCAGTGAAAATTAAGATTATTTTATTTTTAAATGAATCCATGTAATATCAGGAAAAAAAAAGTTGCTTCCTTTGTCTTATTAAAATAATGAATCCATTTTCATTAACGTAATTTTAACTTCAGCTGCACTTCGCCAATCACAATATGAAACTTAACACTTCTTTGTTACAGCCTTTCTGCTTATAGGCAATGGTACATAACATGCACTCCTCTATCTGCCAACGTTACAAGCTATCAATGCACTCTGCTGGCTAAACACAGGCCTTAAAACCTAATATAGGAAGAAAAAAATTAATAATCTTGCTCTATGTTAATTCTCATGATTTTATTACTAGCACACTCCTAACTTGTAATAAATCCTGTATGTTACATAAATGTTTGTTGTTGGTTCTCCCCCCACACACACTTCTAAAATATTTTTCCTTCAAACAGTTGAGTCCATTTGTTGGCTTTAGTGGCTAGGAACAAGAAAGGCATGAATAATATCATGGGCTAAAGCACACTTTCAGAATTCCCACTGTACACTTTTTCCTATGCTTTTTACTTCGTTTTTAATTCATTTTCAGTACTATGCAGCCAATCTGACATGAAGACCATAGTAAAAGTCCCAGGTGTCACAATGGCTTTTTACTACTAGAATAAAGACCATTAGTGTAAAATTCCTGCTAATCTGCATGAGAGCAGATTTTCAATGTAATTGTTTTGCTTGCTTTGGGTTTCTTGTTTTATTTTCCTAAGTGCCTTGGCACACCTGGGTCAAGGTACAGGGCAGGCAAACTTGCACTGCATTTGAGTACTGCAGATTTTGATTATTTAATGGCTTGAGGAAAACTCTTGCACATTAACTGCAAATCTGAGGATGAATTGGACAAATTATACATCGTACATTGCTCACTTTGCTACATCAGTACATACCTCACTGAAACCCAGTATTTTACAGAAGATAATTTGAGAATTTCAGCAGTCAGTATATAAATAGTTTGGAGCAAAAGTGTTTGCTCCAAAAGCTGCCTGGAAGAGTGGTTAACCCATACTTTTGTTCTGCTTTCTGTTACATCTGGAGCTCAAATTTTTACATCAGAAGATAGCATTTAAGAGAAAAAAATATTTCTCAACATGTTAAAAAACAGAAGTTTAAACGCTGGGAGTAATTAGGGCAGCAAAGCAGAGAAAGGTTCAACTCTTACAAGATGCAATGTTGCCTTGTGACAAAAAAAAAAAAAAAAGACTAAGATAAAAAGCTCAGCTAATAGATCTTATTACAGGAGTTCATAAAAAAAAAATGCTAAAACATGCACACAGAAAACACAGCAAGAGCAGTAAGAGAGATAAGATGATCCAGAAACAAGTAATAAAGCGTATTTGTTCTTAGAAAGAAGGGAGAAGTTGTTAATCTTAGTGAAATGGGATTCTTGTAGCACTGGCAAAGTTACTGTCAGGATAAATTACTTGCTTCAGCAAACAGCAAATAGAGAAGCAAGCCTGTCATAGCGCCAGGCTAGCTCAAACAACAGCCCTTCCAGAGAAGCATTTATATTGCCCATATTGAGTTCTTAATTCATGGTTTTTCTCCTGTTCCCATTTTTGTGTCTTTGCTTCCTTTGTGCAACCATATGTCAGAGCATGACAAGAATTTGAAATTTTACACTAAAACAAAGATGGATGCATTGAAGGGTTTTTTAGGTGTAACTTGCAAAGAATGACTTTCTAAATAACATATATGAATAAAGCTATTAATCACCGTTGGTACTGCATTTTCCCAAAAGCAGATATGAGTGACAAATACATTTATGACTATGAAGCTTTTGATTATTCTGACATGTTGAAACAGCTTTAGAATAATACATATTTTCAGTTGCTGGCATTTCAAAAAGGATCATTTATATCTTTATTCTATAGAAAATGGAACAAAACTCTGAATTGTTAATGTGGCACAGACAAAACTAAATGAGATCTTAAAAAATTCATCATGAGAATTATATGTTCTTGAACACTAGAATAGATGAATATATGTATAGTGATACATATATTTATATAATGGTCCTGTTAAAAGAACAAATGAGAAAAATGCAAATAAGCTTTGACTTTAAAGACCTGGGATGATTCTGCCACCATATTACACGGGCAAGGTGACTTCTCCAATTCTGATGGAAAAATCTTCTGTGAGACTATTAAGCCATCAAACTATCATAATCTCAATTGTTTTCCAGTAGCATCCATAAGACCATGCTATATTTTAGCTATCTGCACACATGAACATACCATTTTAAATACTATAGAGAATACTTAATTATGTTATGACAACATAATAGGTCCAAACATAGTGCAAGTTTGTTTAAGGATACAATTTAAACAACTTGATTATTTCTATATCTAAAAGCTTGTTAAGATATTAAAAAAATGCTTCTCTAAGATCCTCTAAAATATTCCTATGGGGATGTATGTAAAACAAATATGGAGGAAGGAAACTGAACAACATCAAAATAATGAGAAGAATATTGTATACTAATTCCAACACTAGCATATAACTGTACACTAATTCTTACTAATTCTGTCCAATTAAATGATACATAATGTAAGTCCCAAAGTGTATATGAGAAAAGTGAAGTGAATATGAGAAAAATAATCTATCCAAACACCACATAATAATTGAGAAAACTTGCAATATAAATATTAAATAATTATATTTAGATTTAATATATTGCCCAAATAAATTGCTCAAGATATACTTATGAAGCCAACACTGTCAAAACATAACAGCATCTAAAAAACAAAACAAAACAAAACAAACAACATAACTAAGAAACATATAATTCACATGAATAAGAAAATAATATGAGTCCATATTAATTACAAAAAACAGTCCGATAACAGACAAAATGAGAGTAGGAAAGATCGGTATTTAAACAACCTGCTAAGAAACACAGATTTTAAAAACATTTTATATTTGGAATAATATAATTTTAGTGTCGCACCAGTTTTTAGAAGCAAAATTCAGTATTTTTTTTTTTTTTAAAAAGCTCAAAATTACTCATGAGCTATTTTTAAGAACAGAGTATAATCAATTTATTCTACACACATTCTGAATTTCTTCTGTTGCTTGCTCATTATTTAGCATTACACTTTTCAGTATTTGCAGATATATCAGAAAACATAACTGGTGTTAACTCCATTGCCATGGAAGGTCAGGTGGGATTTAGCTGACTGACCTGCAACAATTTGATCAAAACCAAGTACTAAATAGGAAAATGGATTCTTTTTTGTAGCTTTATAATTTTATGGCCTTCAGCCACAATTTCATCACAGACAATTGCACAGAACTGCTGATGTTGGGACATTACATATTAACGGTGTTGCTATTTTTCATGCTTCTCTGCAAGGTGCTGCCAATATTTGCCTGTTGAAGAGCCTGTGGCAGAATACTATGCAGATCCATGCCAAACTGAAGTCCACCAAAGTGCCATATGAAAATGTTTCATTCAGGGAATCACTAGAGAAGCTTAATGTCAAAACCCAAGAAAGAAGCTAATCACTTGCCTGCTGGCTGAATACATGGAGTAGATACGTACACACCAACATGATCTGTACACGTGGGAAGACAAGGTATTTCACGGTGAATTACTTTCTGGCTTTAATAAATCTCTGGAACACAGACAAAAGTAGTCTACAAGGATTAAGCCACTAGGTCATCAGTGGAACAAACAGAATATGAAGGGGGAAGAGGAATTTTCAGTATTAAAGATTAAAGTATTTATTTGAAACTGGTCTGAAATGTGGCTCAAAAACACTCTGAATGTGGCCTGCAAAAGGACTTTGTAGTGAGTGTGAGTGTGAGCAATGGCATGAACTGGTAACTGAGCTGGATTATTTCAGAATAGCTTTTCATTGAGCTGAGACTGGTGTGGCTCTGCAGAATCCCAGAGCTGTTTGCCAGTCCCAGCCTGTAACCTCACACTCAAGAGTGTCAGCAAATGAACACAATCTGCTGTACTTTACAGCACTCGCTGCAAAGTACAAAGATACAGGCACATAGAACAGTCTTCTCAGCCCTTCATCTTTAAATTAATTCCCCAAATTGCTCAACTTTGACCACGTGAGGCCTTCTAAGTAAACAAGCATGCCTTGATTTTTGAGGTAAATGTTTATTCCAAGTACCATGAAATAATAGTTAATAATTTTGAGAAATTTTCAACTTTGCACACAATGAAACTGGTATTGTTTGCACTTAAATAGTCTAATGGTCCTCTTGCACATTTTTTTTATCATTTGAACTAAGGTTTATTCAGCTAAGAAACATACGCAATACGACTGAGACTGGAATTACAGTACTATTTCAAAGTATCATATGTTGGACACAGCACACATCAATGTTGGAGATAGTATTTGCTCTACATAACTTGCCTTAAAATTATAAGAGCAAAAAAAAATTATCTGTTTTCTTGTACATTGAGGATGTTTAGCAAAGTAACCAATACTGGCTATGTATTTGTACTAGGGTATTCTGCTCTCTCTTTGCAAGCAGCTGGGCAAGGGTGTCAAAGGATATTTTCAACTTAAAAAGCAATTTAATGTGATGAAGTTAAATCCTACTACTAAATCTGGTACATTTTTGTTATTAGTTATTTAAATCTATGGGTATAGGCAATGTCAATATACCATGAAATGAAGGAATTACCAATTTCCAGCATGAATTACTTGATAAAGGGGACTGCACTGAATGCAGATGTTGAACAAATTAGTAATGCTATACTGGTTAATTACAAACTTATCTAAAGGAAGAAAACCTGAAGTATTTTATAGTGTATTAGGCTTGCAATTGCTTCCTAAGTGGCTAACAATATTAGCAAACAATGCATTTCACAGTGGACTGCAGCAAATACTTTAATGTCTTTAAAAAACATAGTGCAAGGCCTATCCAATATTGCTTGGTAATTGGGTTGCAAAATATTGCAAACCACACTTTGCTATCTTAGTGTTTTCCATTTGTAGACTGGAAGTGCAGCACAGAAGAGAACTCTATAATTATGCTTATTTTACTGACAAGGTGAAAGATGCATGATAAGTAATGTAGTCAGTGATACCTGACAAGCTAATTGCAGACTGAGTGGTCTGACTCTGTCCCCTTTCTCAGGCAACTGTCATGGCCTGTCTCACAATGATTCTGACATAATTTTCCAGAGTTCTCTTTTTTTTTTTTCAAACACAATCTAAAAACACTGCATTGGATGCATTAAGTTTTAATGACAGTCACAGACAGCTGCAATTCCCCTTAGTAAAATGAATGATTAATTAGTAAAACACAATATGCAATATATGTCCAGAGTGACTTATTCCTGTTGTTAATTGTAGCAATTAGCTTCAATTTCTAAAGCCCCACTGCCTGCATGGTGTTTTACAGAGCTGTTAAAAACGCATGGGTACTGCGCTGAACAATTTATTCTCCAAATGACACAAACAGATTGACAACACATCTTATTTTTCTAGATTAGCAGCAATCACTTTTGATAGCCTCATAAAAATATATAGAAGTGGAATTATATAGTGATAATCTATATATTTTATAAAGAATTTAAGGATGTGTGGAAAAAAGCTTAAATGTAGACATGATTTTCTTTATGCTAGGACATTCAGTTTCAGCCCAAATTGATCAACAAGCTCAACATCTAAACTTTGAACAGCAACCCATTACCACTGAATAAATGGATTCCTTCCCAAAATAGCTTTATTTTTTCTACTATGTTTATTTCAGCATACAGACCCTCTCTTGCCAGGCACAAGCCCAAAATAGCTCTCTTCATATGTCTCTGACTGAAATGTTCTACAAATGACTTCGACAAAGGCGAAGCCCTTAAATGTTCTCCCAATTAGCCGGCATCTGACAATCTCTCTGCTAACTATATCTCAAACCATTAAAAAGTTAATAGATATAACTTCAGTCTTACCTGGAAGAGCGCAGGAAAACCCATATACTGTTTTGGAAAGAGGCATTATATATTCATTATTGTTGACAGCAATAACTGAGAAAGAACCCATGCTCTTATTTTTACAGGCTCACTGATTATATGCAATCAATTAATGGCCAGAGATGTAATAAAACTTAGGAAGTATAGCACAACATATGGAAAAGACAGTGACACAGATTCTGTGTTGGAGGTGAGTTCAGAGCAGAGAAGCTCATTTGAGGTCAGAAAGTAAATAAATCGTTCCCTAGCAGAGGACAGATCTACCAGTTTCATGTATATGATTCCCCATTTTTCTTGTATGATTTTTTGTTTTGTTTTCTGAATGACAGGAGCTATTACTTAATAAAGTCCAAAATCACACAGATCTAAAGGAAAAAAAAATACAGTTCAATAAACGTAAGTGAGGTGAAGAGAAAAAGAAGACCAAGATCTTTCTGTGGGCTACACAGCAGCCTATACTGTCTTATATACTGAAGAGTTATTTTAATCAACCTGCCTGTCATGCTAACCTCTGGTAGTGCTTTTTCAAAAATCATCTCTAACTTTGCAGGTCATAGGTCTTGTCTGGCCCATTCATTGCAAAATTCTGTCAGAAATAGAACATACATGGAAATATGAAATAGACAAAGCTGCAGAACAGATTCAAAATTATTTTCTGAACTGATTTCTGGTGGATCACTGAGTTTCCCATGTGCTAGACTGCCTTCAGTTTTGTTCACGGAGGTTCTCAAAACATTAGAGGACAACCTGTTGTATGAGACGTGTATGGTCAAAGCTATTAAGAACCAAAACCAGACAATTCCAAGACTTTTTCAGTAAAAGTGAAATGGTAATTAATTCATTTATTTTAACAATCATTCATTAGTCTTTTACTAAATACATTTCCTAATAACATTCTCAATCTTGCACGTTACTGTCATGTCTTCAATTTCCCTTTTCATGATAAGGCTAAAAACAAGCTGAACTTACAGCTTAATAAATCTGCAGCACAGTACAACATACACTGCATTCAGTTTTTCCATATAAATTCCTCAATTACAAGCAACTGCAACAACAACAAAAAAATTACATATCATTCTACCTAGTATATTTTGGCAGATCATAATTAAGTTGTTCCTTAGAAGTGGTGTGTAGTGCTTTAAAACAAGCCTTATTTTGAATAGCAGCGCTAGTATTTTAACTCAATTAATGTGTTATTGTTCTATAAAGAGATATACACTACTCTGATTTGTTCTTCTACAGATAACATCAGCTATAAAATGGAAAAAGTGCAGCTTTTTTTCCAATCACTTGTATAATTTTCCCCATGTAGATTGTATGTTTTCTATATTTTTAGAAGTGGATGAAAACATGTGACATCTTATTAATTTTAAAAATCATTATAGTTATTTTATACTGTTATAGGCATAAAATATTTTGTTTCTATACCACATAAATCTGCCAGAGACTATGTTTGACATAGTCTAAAAATACAAGAGAGTTCAACAGTAAGGAACACATTTTTCTTTCATGTGTTTTAATTCCATACAGCCGTGTTTGATTTACACGTAATATTGGTCGGGGCAGAAGTAGAATTCCTAATAAAAAGAAATTACATCTAGTTACAATAGA
Source organism: Anas acuta (assembly GCF_963932015.1). Taxonomy (NCBI): domain Eukaryota; kingdom Metazoa; phylum Chordata; class Aves; order Anseriformes; family Anatidae; genus Anas; species Anas acuta. Next base: position 65,666,758 of record NC_088982.1, on the reverse strand, counting down.
AATAGGATACATTCTCCATAGAAACTGCCTGCCAAATATGCTCAGATCAATTATTTATCAGATGCTTCATAAAATATTTCAATTTTATGGAATTATATTTTCCTAGAGTTTTTCACTCAAAATTTAAAAGTGACATAAATGTATAAATGTCCATACTTCTGAAGATAATCATTTCACTCGATTACCAAATTTTTAATACTTTTCAAGGTCATCTTCTCTTTGTTCACACCATCCATACTACGCTACTTAGAATCATTTAGATTAGAAAAGACCTCTAAGATCATCAAGGCCAAAAGTTAACCTAGTGCTGCTAAGTCTACCACTAAACTGCATCCCTAAACACCACATCTATACATCTTTTGGATACCTCCAGGGATGGTGTCTCATCTACTTCCCTGGACAGACAGTTCTAACACCTCACAACCCTTTCAGTGATTTTTTTTTTTCCCCTAATATCCAACCAAAACATATCGTGGTGCAAATCAGGGCCATTTCCTCTTGTCCTGTTGTTTGTTGCTGGGAGAAGAGACCAACCCCCACCTTGCTACAACCTCCTTTGAGGCAGTTGTAGAGCAAGATCAGGTCTCCCCTGAGCCTCCTTTTCCCTAGGCTAAACAACCTCAGCTCCCTCAACCACTCCTCACAAGAGGAGTTCTCTACACACTTCACCTTCTTTGTTGCCCTTCTTTGGGCATCCTCCAGCACCTTGATGTCTGTGTTGTCGCAAGTACAACACAGTATTCAAGGTGTAGCCTCAGCAGAGCCAAATACAGGGGAACAATCACCTCCCTGGTTCTGCTGGCCACACTATTTCTGATACAAACCAGGATGCTGTTGGCCTTCTTGGCCACCTGAGCACACTGCTGGCTCATATTCAGCCAGCTATCGACCAATACCCTCAGGTCACTTTACTCCAGACAGCTTTCCAGCCACTCTTCCCACAGTCTGTAGCGTTGCATGACATTGTTGTGCCCCAAGTGTAGGAGCCAGCACTTCACCTTGTAAAACCTCATGCACTTCGCCTCAGCCTATCGATCCAGCCTATCCAGATCCCCCAGCAGAACCCTCCTACCCTCAAGCAGATCAACCTTCTTGCCCAACTGGGTGTCATCTGCAAATTTAGTGAGGGTGCACTTACTCCCCTCATCCAGATCATTGATAAAGATAGTGAAGAGAAGTGGCCCCAGTACTGAGCCCCTCTTGTAACTGGCTTCCAAGTGGATTTAACTACATTCACCACAACTTTTTGGGCCTGACTGCCCAGCCAGTTCCTCACCCAGTAGAGCATAAACCTGTCTAAGCAACGAGCACTCAGTTTCTCCAGAAGAATGCTGTGGGAAACAGCAAGATTAAGAGGAAGAGGAGGGCACACCCTGCAACCTGATGCCTGTGTAGCAGCACATTCCCCCTGGAGCTCTGTCTGAGCTGCTGCAGCAGTTGTGGTGGGTGCAGAGCTGCAAGGCCATGGCCATCTGCTGAGTGGATACCATTGCTCCCTGGTTGATCTGGCCAAGCTTGTGCACTCCCTGTGTTCTCCCACATGAATTGCCCTGCAAACTGCCACGTTGCTCCCTGATTCAGTATTATGTTACTTATGTTCTTTTGAATAATATCCCATTTTTGGTTTATTTACTAGTATTTCAATGTGTTTAAGAGACTGTTTGAGAATATTTTCTTGTTACTGCTCTTTCAAACTCCTGCATTTATACCATGGATGAAGCCCATTGTGGACAGGTTTGCTAACTCCTTCATATAGATAGGAAGTCTGAGTAGTTAAGGAACAAACTTGAAAAATTATTTTTTCTTTTAAGAATTAGTATGTGGTTTTATTAGCAGAACTGGGATACTGCTGTAAAAATCAAGAATCATTTCTCATTTAGGGCTACTAGAATTACATACCCGCACCATTTTACAGCATTTTCCAATATCATTGCTATTATGCATGTCACTCACTTAAAACAAACAAACAAACAAACAAAACAAAACAAAAACAAAAAACTACTCAAGGCAGCAAAGAGTTTTAAATAATCATCAGCTGGGTGATTTATTTCTAACCAAATAATATTTTGGTTCAGCTTTGGAACAATGTCTGCTACTAGTGGGATATTCTACCTCAAAAGTGCTGAAAAAACAGGGAGCTAAATTGCAGCACATATTTACTATATATGCACAGCACATAATACCCAACTGTTAGAATTTTTAAAAAAGGTTGTTTTGATTTCATAAGGAAGGCAACACAAAAAGAGAAGGGACAGAATTATACTGTTACAGTCAGATGGGGAGACAGAAATTATATGGTACTAAGGAAGAAGTGAGAGTAATGTAATGAATAATAAGAAGAAATAAAATCAATATGAGTTACTTCAGAAGGTGTTAGTAACGGGGTCATATTAAATACCTTGCGTTCCTTTTGTGGAAATCAACTGGTGAATGCATTTAAACACAAAGTACTATAACGTACAATATATCACCATGCAGAAAATCATAGTAGAGTCATGCAAAAGTGTAATGGAATTTCTAAGTTAAAAAAATAAATGTTTATCCTTACCTTTATGGTAAAAAAGAATGGTTTTGGGCAAAACATATAAGTAACAGAGCATGCTTCCAATGCTTAAGTGCAACTGATGCATCATGTAATATAATCCTTAGTATTTATTTGCATTTTTAATGCAGTTACAAATCCTGCTCAGTGGACAAGAACTTCTAAATCCACTCTCCTGACATCACATAAGCAGGAAGTGATAGAGAATTAATTATTTCTGTTCTGTGTTCAGCAAAACAGAAGGACATTAAGAAGCATAATGGCGTAAAGCTCCATGTGAAGCAAACTGGAAGGTATGGGTCTCAACATCCAAAAAAAAATAAATGCTATTTTGGAGGACTAATGGACAACTATCATGGCTAAACCCTTAATAAAAACCCTTAATAAACCTTCTCAGACAAGACTGCAGTTGGCTGACCTTATATATAGATGATCTAGAAATGAGCAGTAAAAAAACAAACAAACAAACAAAAACCACTTGCTAAGGCCTTATTTAAATATCTCAGTCAATTAAATGGTATTTTACCATAGGACAAAGTTACAAGGGAAATTCTGATTATATCTTAGGGAAAAAAACTGCAACAACATAGTTAAATATTGGCCTGGATGTCCCCAAGAGAAGTTCCTTTAAAGCCCTCCCAGTAAGTTACTGAAAACTTAAGTGGACAAGGAAGGCCCTGAACAACCTGTTCTAAATTGGCCTTTCTTTGAGCAGAGGAGCTAAACCTCCAGAGAATCCTCTGAACCTAAATTATTCTACAATTCTATGAACTATATAGATAAAAGCAACAACAACAACAAAAATAATTCTTGTAGATCTCAAAGAACAAGCATGCTCTAGTGTACTGACACAAAGATGAAAGCTTTTCATAAATTTATCTGAGTCATAGTTCCATAGCTGGAAACTGTCAAAAAAAAAATCAAAGCAACACCAGCAGTCTATAGGAGAGGCAGAAGAATATAGCAGGACAGGAAAAGCACTCTTAAAATTGTTATAATGGACTAAGAAATCTGACTTCATCCATCATTTACAAAGCCAAGAGTGGAATCTTTAATTTTAATACTCCTAGTTAGGTCTCTTTTTCCTTTTGCATCTCTCCTCTGAATAAATTGCATGGGACTTCATAATATTTGAGAAATGTGTAAAAAGAAAAAAGAAAAAAAAAAAAAAAAAACACAAAATAGGAGGGGAAGACAATACAATTTCCTTTACCTAAAGTAGTCCATCTCCTTTTTAGTGAAAGCTCAAAATCAGCTTTTTTCTCCGCACACCAAGATGGCAGTGTCCGTTAAACTCTGCTGTGGTATAAACTTTCTGACCTTAGCCATGTTTGGGCAGGACTATTTACATTTCTGAATCAATTCCATAAATTCAAGACATATTAAAAGACATCAAGTTCATAAACTTTTCTGACCCTCTTCTGCTATCTGGCTCATTAATACTGAAAGCTATTAATTTATCAAATGAGTGGGTGATTACCTCCTGAAGAACCCTCTTCATTTTCAGTAGCAATGTCTTTACAGCTGTGCAATCTTGAAGCATCAGTCTGAAGGGCAAAGATTCAATGCCTCCGCCTTCTTCCAGACCAGTAAAAGGCCACTCCACGGATGGGCTACCAGCCAGCTGGCTAACACGTGGGTACCTGGCTTCTCCTTGGTCTACCTCCTTTGACAGCTTCAGAGATAGGTTCCTTACAAGAGAAAACAGAGAGATAAACACTGAAATGTGAATGGTGAAAAAGAAAACACTACAGTTTTCAGCTTTTCCTTCATTTGAGAATAAAGACATCACTTTTTGAGCCTGCTAGCATGAATGGCTTTTTTAATATACATATGGCCATATGGTGTTAGCAATAAAATATTCATTTAGAAATTTACCATTTTCTCCAGGAATTGAAATCACGCTCTATTCTATGCCCTTCAGAAGAAAGGCATTTTCTTGAAACAAAATATCCTATGGGCAAGACCATGGCTCTATTATATTTCAGCTCTCCTTTACAAAAAAAGTAATCACATAATCTGTATGCACTTTGAAAAGCTAAATCACATTCTTTCATACCAAAAACAAACAAACAAACAAAAAAAAAATACTCCTTTCTAGGCTGCCCAGTGGTATAAGATGAACACATTATTATGTAAACTGGAATTTGAAACATAATTATTCTGTACACACTCTGACATTTAGTTACCATTGAAGCTAATTAAACTGAACATGACAAAAAATAATGTTAATTGTGGTTGAGAATCCATTCAAGACAACAGAAAGACTCTGAAAGATTTAGAGGTAAAGGAATAATAGTATTTTGCTTTTTGCACCTGAAATCCTGTTCTGCATACATACAATCATCCTTTAATATCTGTAAGAATTTCCTATGCTGGAGCAAGTCTAGCAGAGACCAACAAGATGCTGAGAGAACTGGAGCATACAACATATGAGTAGAGGCTGTTCAGTCTTCCAAAGAGTGTCACAGACTCAATCAGCCCAAATCAGTCACAATTAGCTAGAAGTTTAACAGCACAGTAGCAAAATAATTTTAAAAGAGATTACTTGGCATTTTGATGGAATATAATGTTCCATCCACTAGGGGAAAATCATTCAAGGTTTTTTTTTTTTGTGTGGTTTTTTTTTGGCATGAAATCAACCACAGTTATAACATTGTACCAATTTTACTTTTAACCAGTAGGAAAAAGGACAAACCTGAAAGGAAAATAAATCTGAGAATATGGCTGCATTGTACAATAATGTTATATTAATTACTACTAAATTACAAAAGGGTTGTAATAGCAGTGCGTGACACCTATATTCATACTGAATTAATTCACTATAATTAAAAATTTTAGCATATGTGGTAAAGAAAAAGACAGCTATTATTAACTTAATGTATAGTTCCGATTTTCTGTTCCATTTGAATTTTCATGTAACACAGAACTGATTCCGAATTTTAAGTACTTGCATATTTTTGGAGAACTAAGATATTTTTCCAATTGTGATTTTCTTTAAAGTTTACTACAGGTTTCATTACAACCACGTGCAAAAAGAGATTAACATGATTTCTCAGAACAAAGAATTCCCAAAGCCATACAACAAATGTGAAATGATGCTACTAGAGCTATCTTTTAATGGATGGTTTATTTTTGTATTTTGCAAGCTATGTAAAGTGCAGTAGGGACAATGTGTTAGATCCGGAAATACACAAGAAATCATGGGTATGGACAGGCAGTCGTGATGGCCAATAGAAATAAAATTTTCAAATCTAGGCTTTTCAAGACTAATAAAAGTATTAAATTACACTATTTTAATTTTAAAAATACATTGAAACAACTTGTAGAGTAATATTTTGCCTTTTAAAGTAACAGTCTGAAGTAGACAGTAAAGACACATTTGATTGGAGGATATTAAGCCATTACTAATTCATAGCTTTTATTAAAGAAGACAAGGGTATAAATTATGCAAACAAAAATCAACTCTTAACCAAAGTTTCACAACATAAGGCACCTTTAAAGGTTCATAAAAGAGAAGCCATGTCCAATCTATTGGAAGCTATGCTGGAGTAAGATTTATGTAGCCAGAAAATCTCATTATTTAATTTGAGCAAAACAAAACAACAAGGTCCTCTTTTTCCTTTTTTTTTTTTTTTTTTTTTTTGGTTTCCTGGTCCAGGGCTCACTGTCTGGGAGACTAAATATTGCTTATAATATTCTGCATCTTCACTTTGTGAGTCCCACAACGATTTTGGCATCATGCTCCTGAAGGGGCATCTTATGTGGATAACATGCTGACACTGAGAAAGGACCAACTGAGATGTAAAGCCTCCCAGCAGGAGTCTTCTACAGCTACATAACGTCATCAGGGAAGAGAAAAGAGTCTGGCATCAACAGCAATACCCAGCTCCCTCTGTGACTAGATAAACCAACAGTACTCTTAGAGAACTATCATCCTCTGCTATGTGGAAAAGATATAGTATCAATCTTAATTTCAACTTCACTGAACTGTATGTTGACATCAAAGCGCTCAACACACAAAATCACTGTCTCTTCAAATACAGAACATTGTACTAAAGTATGAAAAGCACCATAGTAACACATTACCACTCACAACAATAAGAATTTAAAATCTAACTCAGTTGCTACTGGAAAATTGCTACTCAGAGTCAGCTTACAGTAAGTGCTCACATTGCATGGTAACTCTGAACTCTACCTGAAGAGAATATAACTGATCTTTGACAGAAAAACTCTTCACAGTCTGATATAATCCCTATACTTGCTTCAGGAAAAAGCTAATTTTCAATTCATTCTATAACTGATACTTCATCAAGTCCATTATTAACAATGTCCAGGTGGTCTATTACAGTATTATTATGGTAATCCACTGCAATTCATCTCAAAGCAGCAGCAGAGATTTAGCAGGAAAAAGAAGTTCTTACTAAAAATAGAAGTTTCCCCTTACCAGTAAAACACCTATGCCTCTGAATTTAAAAAGCGACTAGATCCTTGACCAGCAGTGGAAAAAACATTTACAGATTGTCAATCCACCTTTTTGGAAGGCAGAGGGTTTAAAAACATATCAGGTAAATTTTATCTGTTACAAACTTCTAGACCGTGGATGAAAATCCTTAGAAGCTCATTTTTTATGATTGAAGACAATGCATTTCATTTAAATGACAGTATTGTTTCTATAAAATTTTTAAAATAAAACATTTCACAAAAGCTAATTTTGTCATTATTGAATACAGTGCCTCTGTCTGAGCTCTAAGTTTTCCTGTCATACACATTTAGGTTATGCCTTTCCTAGTTAATGAAACTGTACCAGAAAACGTTCCTAGGCACTGAAAGTCAACAGTTCTGTCACTGTTAAAACACTTCTGAAATGGCTTGACTCAAGCCAAATATCACGCTTTCAAATGACTCCCTGCCATGGTTTGGTTGCCAGTAAAGTTACTTTGGAAGGAGGCACTCCATTCTGAAGGATGTTAGTGGTACAAATGTGTACTGAAGAATATGTAGATTATGCATGTAGATCTTCTTCATTGCACATCTGTCTTGAAACCCAGATAGACTTCTGGTCAAGAGAAGAGGCAGCCTTCTTCAGAGAAGTCTGATATAAACTGTGGAGGGAGTGGCAAATCACAACTGAGAAGAGTGGTAGGAAGCTGCTCTTAATTTCCTTCCGGGTGTTTTAGACTTCACTTCCCCTAACAAGTGCTAACAAATGATTCTCATACTCTGATAATGGTCAGATGAAGCCTGAAAGATGTCATACTAAAACTTTGCCCAGTCCTTTAGATCAATGTCATAGGATAATAGGGTAATTCAAATTGCACAAGCAGGGTATACCTGAAGCCTGTGGAATACAGCAGCATGTTATATCTAAGGGAACCACAACTGATAATTGAGAAAAGTAAGCTTAGTGTCAGTAGAATAAATGTCATTATAAGGTCTGAAAAGTCAGAAAAAATTGTTATAATTTTGTAAATATAAAAAAGGGCAAAAACCTGTGCAACTAGGTAGCATTTGGGGCCTATTGGCTTGTTTCTATTTTATCTGGACACACCCACTGAATACCATGAATATATTTTTTTTCATTTTGAATACATAAAAAATCAGAAGCTACAATATCCACATTTAGCAAAATGGCAATGTCACTAAGACAAAGCAGTTCTATTTGAAAAGCGATCTTTATTGAAACAGTGAGAAAGCACTAAAATAATCAATCAGTGATTCTTAGCATTTAAATAGCCTCCATAAATCCAGTGTAACTGCACATTAACTGAGAAAGAGGTAATATTGTGCAGCCCTTTTCAAAACTTCTTTCCCTTACGAAGGTAAAACAAGAAATTTCTTACTCCAAAGCATCTTTAAAGGGTTTTTACTGTAAAAGGAAAAGACACACAGATTTGCAACTTGAGCTAGTTTGAGTTATTTTTCCCTTCTTACTGGTCCACAAATCAATGATTTGAAGAGCTTATGGTAATTTGAACTTCACTTACATAAAGATCCCCAGATTATGTGGAATTTAATCTTCTTAGTTTTCATCAGCAGTGCCCAAGATGTTGCTACTGCAGAATTAGCCTAAACTAATACAATTGGTCCCACAGAGTCTGCACTTCTTGATACCAGCTTAACAGAAGAGAGAACATGTAACTCTGTGGGTATCAGGAAGGCTCTACAAGCCAAGCAAAAAAACTCAGCCTCTACTGGAAGTACTGAACATACCTTCTCTCCTCCCTGAGAGCATATCTTCTAAAGTAGCTACTTAGAGAAAGCCTTAAATAATTTATTTTTCAGTTTCAAATGTGCAACAGCAAATATTCATGTATATATACATACGATGTACTTACATAAGGTGTATAGTTATAAAATTTATACTTCATTCATGAAGATTGTATGAAGTGTGACGAATATTTCAGAAAAACACAAAAACACCTACCTCACTTATTTGTTCATAATTTGGCCCACCAGGAAACATTTATTCTTTTATACCAGAAAGTTGCTATCAGTTTGATACATAGATTACATCAGAAATGATCCTTTTTTTTTTTTCTTCATACAGATACGGATAGTCTTCCAACCACACTTTTTCTCCTATCCATTCTTTTTTCTCACCAACGATAAATAAGGTATCCTCTTTTAGAAAAATAAAGGTCCCTTAGCTGAATCACGTAAGACAAATAAGAACAATTATATTTGACTTTTAGAGAAGAATCTGCCTACCTCAATCACTTCCAAAACAGAGTTCAAGGAACTCTCTGGCACTCTTACAATGATGTACATTACTTTCAAGTCCTACAGTCACCAGAGCGTGAATCTTAGACTCTGAGTAATCTCTTACTAATCTCACTATCCCAAACACCTAACAACTGAAATGTATAGATTCATTCTTGTAAAAATGAAAGGCCCTAGCCCATATTTAGCAAAACCAAGGCACGGACTTTTAAAGGCATGCGTCTAAATATTCCAATAGTCATATCAAATAGTTTACTATTAAGGGCCTAAATATTCTTAAACTCGGATCAAGGAGTTTGACAACAACCAGAACAGAATCTTTGGCATCAAGTCTTTATACCTCTCTCTGTCTAGCCTCCTCACCCAATTTTTCAATGCTATATCTGTTCTTTAAAAAGTTCTGTTGCTTCAAAACTTATAGGGATGACATCTGAGAAAATTAAACTGCACCATGTCATAAGGTACACGTTGTTTGTCATTTTACAGCTTTTAGAACGATGTATCATTTACTGGTACTCTGATACGATGATTTTTCAAGGTCAGCCTTTTGGAAAAATGATGTTCAGCATCTGTCATTATCAAACTATGCACCCACACATATGTGCACACAAACTGTAATGGCTAGTGCTGCTACAAGTTAACAGACTGTCAGACTTTTCTATTACAGCCCCTTTCCTTTCAAAGGTTTATATCACAGCCATAAAGATTTCCTTTGGGCTAGAACTCAGCAATCATGAAATACAGAATCAAATTTAAAAAAAAAAAAAAAAAAGAAAGGGAGGGAGGGGGCTTCCATTTTCAGCTGCTGCTAAAAGTACAGCTCTTAAGAGCACATCAAGCATTTCTTTTCTTTCTCTACAGGAGTCAAGAGCTCTGTTTATATTACCTGATCTCTAACACACAAAAACGTAACACTTGAGATTTTGGTCCTCTTCTTCCTTCTGGAATCTACTATGAAAATTTAAATATGATAAAAATAAGATAATGTAATACAATACAGTAATCAGATAATGTCCAAACAAATGGCTACTTGGAAAAGACCAGTGGGACTTACTTAATTTCAAGTGGTAGGAGTGCAGTATTAAGTAGCCCATTACAACAAAAAATAAAATAAAATAAAATAAAATAAAATAAAATAAAATAAAATAAAATAAAATAAAATAAAATAAAATAAAATAAAATAAAAAATAAAATAAAAAATAAAATAAAATAAAATAAAAATAAAATAAATATATAATAATATATAATTGTTTGTTTTAAAAAATAAAATATTTTATTTTATTTTATGATAATTTTTTAAAATGATTGTGAATAAAAAAATAAAATAAAATAAAATAAAATAAAATAAAATAAAATAAAATAAAATAAAATAAAATAAAATAAAATAAAATAAAGAGTGTATCTCTGCACTGACAGTTCTGCAGAATTTGTGTCTTTTTATTTTTAACAGTTCAGCAGGTGATCATTATTTGAGCTATTTTACCACTGGTCTACATAATAAAAAGTGCAGCTTGCTTACAAAAGCAAGCAGTAATTCATATTACATCTTTTACCGGCATATAAGCAAAACAAGGTTTACCGTTTATCTGACTAAGGATAAATCTATCTGCTCTCTTTGCAGAGTTTGTAAACATTGCGTACTTCTGACTAGACACTTTCAGCATAGCTAAAGCTAAAGGCACTTGGTGTCTTCTCCAAATCTCACTCCAAATGTGCTCCACATAGTTGACCCACTCAGCTGACCTGGGACTAGAATGACACAATATATGAAAGAAGTTTACAAGTGTGCCAGGCAAATTTCTACAATATTGGAGAGAAGGAGAAAAGTACATCTGTTCTGCCATTGCCACTTTTTGATTAAAATGTTTCTCCTCATCTTTGCTCTCTGTTCTAAATGCTTTGGATCTGCTTTGAGAAACCATGCAAATGTAATATAAAATTTGAAGTCCTGGTGAGGCCAAAAATACATCAAAAAAAAATAATAAAAAAAAAAAAAATTGTGCTCTGTAGAAAGATATACATGTAGTATCACTAGTAGCAATTTCAGTGGGGAAACAAGTATGGTAACAGGTTAAATCTACTAAAAGACAAAAGCACAGCAGGGTTTACAACAATTTAAGGGTTTACAACAAGCAGGGTTTAGTGCCAGGCTGAATTCACATACATGAGTCAGACAGGTAACACAGATTTCCAGTGAAAACAGAAAATTAAGTAGAAAATGCATATACTTTAGAAAGAAGCCATTTTCTTCAAGTCCTGTTTAACTTGGTTTTCAAGTGTTTGGGAAGCACCTAAGCACATTACTATTGTGTAAACCAAGATGCTATTTTTTGATGAAGCTATTAAGCATAAAGAGCACTTTTGTGAAGTAAGAAGGCAATTCATTATACATTGAGTTGGTTGAACGGTTCACCTGAGATGTATAACAGTCAGTTTTAAGGATGTAATTAATATTTACTAAAATAACCCAAGTATTTCAGTACACTTTTAGCATTCTGCTTGCTTTTCTCACATCCCAGCCCCTTCAGAGGTGCCTTCATAGTGAGCAGGTGATTCAGGGAACTCTTCCTGGACTGGGTCCAGTTACTGAATCGCCCTGGCTTCAGACTACACCAGGACTTGCGAACAGACAGAGGTCATAGTCATGCTATAGATTATCATGCTATAGTCACACGTTCCTCCACTAGAAAAATGCATATGCCTGGAAGACTGAATCACAGCTGAGTGCTGGGGATTAGAAGGAAGAGGACCAAGAGGGGACCTTAGCTGTTAGACTTAAGGAATTCCTGGTATGACGATTAGGTAGTTACAAATCTGTGAGTTCAAGAAATTCCAACTAGTAGTCCTAAACTTCATTATTAGCTCTTTGTTTTCACATAGTCCCCGAAATAATAAGCAATTGTTAACACAGCTATGTGTGCATGTCCATATATTTGCTTGTTTTACTTTATCACAAAGTTGTTGAACATCTAATGAAGAATATTGTTTTCAAGTGAGAAATTATAAAGAAATCTCCTTTAGTCTATTTGCTGATGTGAATCGTTGTTTCATGATTAACAGCTTCTGACAGAGTAAGACACTACGGTGTCCCACATTGTCCCACAGTTAAATAACATTAAATTTCTGGATTCAAATCAACTAAAAACTAAATTAAGCATATAGAACACAAGAAATAAAGAAACTTCCTTTTAGAGTAACTGGCTATAAACTATCTGAGATCTGTACTTCCAGCACTATGAGCTAAATAAACTGTTATTTGGATCTTGTCTATGAAGAGTGCCAGCTAAGAAAGGGGAAGTTAAATAGTTCCTGTCCAGGTATATGTTACCTTAAAACATATGCAAGAAACAGGGAGTTTCTGCAGCACAGAGGTACTAGGAACCACATGTCTTCCAAATCTTCCTTTTCTCCCCTGAACACTACACAGCTCAACACATTGACTTGCAAAATACCACTGGCATAGAGGTTGATAAATTGAGAACAAATTCCCAGCTGCATGTGGGAATGAAAGCTTGTAAATTGTGGGACCTCTCAAACATTATTTCCTTGTGAGCGTCTCAAACTACTGGAGGGTTTGTATCCATTCAGGCAGGTTTCACTTAGGAGGCAGGTGTTGCAGTGCGTGCACTTGGATTTTAATTAGGGAAATTAAACCCCTCTAAAAGCACATTCTCAGTTGTATTTATTTTTTTAAGAAAGACATTAGAAACAAAACAAAAAGAAAGCAATAAAATAATTAATGTGCAAATTAACCTAATTGCTTTGTTCTTACATGATATAATGAATCACATAGTGCCACAGCAAAAACATGTTATTTTACTATGAGGTGAAACTATCCCACCTACAGGAGACTTCTCAGATTTTGGTTAGCATTTGGTTTAGGCCCAAAGCTCAGCTCTATGAATTATATTTAAATATGTCTACATATTTCTTTGTACTCTAGCACACAGAAGAAAGCAGAATGCAAAAACTAAATAATAGCACTGAGCTGTTTGTTGCTTGTCATATTTTTGTTGGTGCATTGTTACTTGATCAGTAAGTGCTTATGCCCCATCAGAAACTTTATCCTCTCTACAATGCTTCACCTCTCTTTCTGTAAGAGGAAATTAGGCCCCATGCCTTTTAATTTTTATTTTATTTTTTTTATTTTGTCACATTAAAATTAAGTGCTCATTTCAGTTGTTTATTCTGTGGTTGTTACAGTCTCAATTTCTGGGACTCTGCTTGAATTACCTGAGTATCTGGAGTTACTGTAATTGCTTCTAATTTGCAATGCCAGGCTAGTTTAAGGTTGAGAATAACATGAAGAGCACTTCTGTGCAAAACTATGCAAGTTTTGAAAGAGAGCATCTCATTCAAAACATACGGCCTATGATTTGATTTTCATGTCTCATGTCTGAATTCTTTGGCCTGCATGTATTTGAATTTTGAGCACAAGACAAAAGTAGTATTTTGAACACAGTTTCTTTCAACCTAACAATAATGTTATAACCTGTATCTTTAACACATTCAAAATTCAAACAAATATGTTAATTAAAAAAAAACAAACAAACAAAAAAAAACATTTTGAAGTGTGCTTCAAGAAATTTATTAAAATATTAGAAGGATTATTACTTTATCATAGAATTCAGAGCACTTCATCTGTGAAACATTAAATATACATTATATAAAAGAGTAAGTAATATTATTAGTAGTTACTAACTTTGCAAAATCTTTGTCATAAGTGCATTGATAAGAACATGCAGTCCTAGTAATTGTTAGAGCATATGTTAAAACTTACTGCCCAATGCTCCATCTAAACAGAGATATAACTGAACTTGGCAGCTCTTTATTCTCAAGACACTTAGCAATACCACTGCAGCTTTTTTTTTTTTTTTAATCTTCTAAAAAAAGAAAAAAAGTAAAAAAGTGGCATGAAATGTCAATTTCTGTCCTGTATTGCTGATTATACATACAGTTCATACAGTTTGATCTAAGCACAACCTATGGATTTTGAAAGCAGAAGACAAGGAACTCAAACGAGATGCCTGTATACATATAGACATTTTTCAGCCTTTGCATTTTAGCATCACTTGACTTATGAATCTGATTCTTTTGTGTTGTGCAAGGCCACATACCTGGCTTTGCTTTCAGGACTGGAAATTCATCAGAGACTTGCATCAGCATACATATTACTGTTCTGGGCGTCATTCTGTGTATGTGACGCACAAACACTTTTATAAACTTTTTAGGGCATGCACGCTTGGGATAGTGTTGTGAACTGGGATATGGGATGCTTGCATTAGAGAACAGAGAAAAAAAAAAGAAAAGGGATTATTTAGGACAGGGTAATGGATGAAAAACAAGAATTCTATTAACAAAATAGTTGGTTTGGGTTTTGGCCTTTGGTTCAATAAAACAAGTTTTTCTTGTGCATTTGAACAAGCAATGAGACATTCTGAGAGCAACTGAGAAACAAACAACATGCCTAGCAATACAGACACTTTCTCCAGGCATAAACATAATCGGTTTGGGGATTCTCTGTTTCAAGACTAATGTCACAACTTCAGTACAACCTGCGTCAGAACATAGTGTTCAGAAGTGCACTGTGTGGCATTTGGGTGGGTGTCCTTTGAAGGACTGCATAGAAGGTGTCAATACCAAGCTCCTGGAGCCCATAACTCTGTTTTTAGCATGGGCCAATGGGAATGTTATCTCATCTTCTCTTTTGTGCACACTGAAGGGTGCTTGACATTTAAAACCAGATAACACTGGCTGGTAGCAAAGGGGAAGGTTTCTATTCACTCTAAGCTGCATAAACACTGATCATTATCTTTGTTCAATTGTCTTTGAAACAAAGCCCTGAATGCAAACAACTGCTATGTCCAAAAAAGAAAATGGTGTAAGTTTTCCTCACTGCTGTGACATCTCCCAAGAGATACAAACTCATGCTGGTGAATACAGTGAAGAGCATTGGTCAAAAAGGGAAAAGTTCATTTTTTCTGACAAGACTGACAAATACTATAATGTTGTTTTTCACCTGTTTTGTGGGAATTGATAGAGAAAAATGAGGCAGATAACAAATTTACTCTTAAAAAATCTTGATACTGCAAAACCCTAGGGAAGTTAGTACCATTCATTTTAAACCCACAATACTTAGGCCCCTCAAATGGAAATACTGTTCCTTCAGGTCTGCATCTAGCTATTTAAGGAACTTTTATGCCACATAACTAAAAAGCTCTTTTATTGGATAAAATATCAAGCTGATGCAAATACTGGTCAAAGCTCCAAGCAGACAAGAGGCCACAAAGGACCTGTCACATGAACAGTTTGTATTGTTACTTGTTCCTTGGAGTAGCCAGGAATTGTTTACATTCCTTTTGCTCAGCTTCATTATTTTTCAACACAGTGAAACCAAACCTCACAGTACCCAGATCTGGTTCATCTATAGATGACCTTAGTTCAGTTACAGATCCCTGGTACCTTGGTACCAGGGATTTAGGTATCACTTTTCAGTTCTATTTCATCTCTCAAATGTCAAACAATTTATTTTTTTTTTCCTCTTAAGAAATTTGACCAATTGAAGTTACTTGAAATAAAACTTCGAATGTCTGAATGGGTAGTGTGATGTGTTGTGCTAGGTAGTAAATAGATCTACTCCTTTAAGTTAGATGGAACCATAGGATTTCATATTAAGTCTACAGAAAACATCACACTCAAAATCTTTACTCAATGGTATATTGTGCAAAGTATCCACAGTTTGGGAAATATTTCTGTGGAATGACAATACAGAAGGGAGGACCTGCCTAAGTCACCTTCCTGAAGACAAAAGGAAACTATCAGTCCCACTCCTATAATTGCATGACTGGACCTGTCAAGTATAATTTTTTTAGTTCACTACAGACAATTCCATACTGTTACGAATAGTCTACAATGCAATAAAGAAGAGTATGGGACATCTCTCAAACTTT
Organism: Anas acuta; assembly: GCF_963932015.1. Taxonomy (NCBI): domain Eukaryota; kingdom Metazoa; phylum Chordata; class Aves; order Anseriformes; family Anatidae; genus Anas; species Anas acuta. The sequence continues at coordinate 65,650,543 of NC_088982.1, read as the reverse complement.
TCAGCTTGGCCAGGGTCATACAGCAAAACACAATGCTTGCCAGTGAAATCTGGCAGCATGCAATTAAATAGTTTTTTCAAAATGAATATTAAAGATGCATGGCAGTTGGTGGTTTTGTCATTCCGTGAATATCTGGTACATACTTGCTCTTTTATGCTTGATTTTGCCACTGAAAACAATTGGATCCTTAGACAAGTTCACTGTTTATTACAGTACACAAGTTAAAATGCATAAACCTACTTGCCGTTGAAATACCAATTTCTCTTTCTAGACTAGAAAATCTTTAAGTTTTTGAACACTACATTGCCTGACTTAAAGAAGAAATTTAGACACATACTTATCAATTACAAATAATAGCTGGGGCTACTGCTCAAAAATGAGAAGCATCTGGACTTCTAATAACTTAATATAGGCAAGAATTCTACTTTACATCCCAGTTTAGGGTGGGATATTTTATCCTTACACTAAAATATTGAAATGTGAAAAGTACTGAGCCTCTCATTAACACTACTGCCTACAGAAGCAGTAACTTTCATGGCAGTTATACATCCAAATGTTGGTCATAACACATAAAATATATCCTAAGAAATTTTTAGAGAGGATGTGAAATAACGAAGGATAAAATTATATTGAAGTACTGTTGAAGGTTGTCATCATCCCAGCATGGGGGACACTATTTCACCTGTGTTCCAGCAGTCTATCTCTGTGCACATTCATTCATGTTCCAACTCAGCAGCATATCAAAAGCAATTTCATATTCTGCTGAGGCATTTCAGAGCTTATCACAGTACCCATGTAACTTCAACTGCGATCTCTCCTGACTCTCTCCACTGAATTTCAAATTTTAATATCTAAGTGGAAAAAATTCCATTTTCAGTTAGCTTTTCTCAAGTATTTGAAGGTTACAAAGCAGAGTCAAAGCAGGAGACTTGAAAAAAGGGCTACTTTCTTCTACTAAAAAAAATCTGAGGAGTAGGGGCAGCACTAGGGTCCATCCCTACCAGCATGTTAGTGGATCAGCTCAGTCAAGTATTTCTGAATTGTTTTCCTCTTGTGTAAAAGGCAGGCAGCCCCAGGAGATGTGCCATCACCAAAGTCAACACCAGAGCACACCTGAACCAGAAATATGCTGTGCCTGCACAGTGGCCTCAGGGCTGGGGAAGGCAGAGAAAGGGTGAATCCATCCCAGCTAAAAACCATATGAGTTCCCTGGGCTCTAGGATTTAATTAATTCTGACATACGTTTGAACAGATATTCTGAAGCTCTAGAGGAGTGTTCCTGCTAAATGTTTTCATTGTGTCCCTCTATCCAAAATATACAGAAATTCTGATAAACATTTAGATGCATAATAGAAAGAGTTTCATGTAGCAGAGCACTAGGATCTATCTGGGGTGATGAAAGTTACTACTGATGAAGGGAACTTTTAGGGGGAAAATCAATGTTCGTTTATGTTAAGGTATGGGTTTTATGTCATTCCTCTGCAACATCTCAACAACTGGTATTCATTACATGAGGTAATTAACACTGTTTTTTGACTAATCCTGTAAATGTATAAATTGCACTTAGGTGGTTGAAAACAGTAGGAAGCTCTGAGCCACTTCCAGGAACAATGCAACAAATCAGCCAAAAACATGCAGAACTGGTGAATAGGCATAGCATCAAAAAATACTCCTTTCCTCAAGGACTTGTATGTGAAGGCAGAAGATACAGAAAAGTTATCACCTTGTTTTGTGCTGCAAATCCCCCAAACTACCCTTCCAAATACATTCCAGTAATACCAAACAGATGGCAAGGAGTGATTCCAGTGGTTCTAGGTGAACACATGCTGGCTAAAAGCCCTATTCATTTGTTTCCTTGATCCTTTCAAAGACATTTCAAGAACTCTTTACCATTCTACTGTTTTCACTTTTGTATGCTGCCTCCATTGCACTTGTTTTCAAGAGATGAAACCTTGCAAATAGACAAAAGGGATAGGAAGAGGTTTCTGCATTAGAAATCCCTGGGGCAGTAGAGTCATAAGGAAGTATAAATATTGTTCAAAGATGTTAGTGACCTTTCTCCTGCTCTTTTGGCAGAGTCACTTGGAAACAAAGGGGAACATTAAAGCCTGTTCTTCTTCCATTTTCATATTCTTTCCAAACTTGTGATGACAAGGCTTGTTATTGCTCTGAAAATCCTACCAAGTACCAAAACCCAAGAGCCACACCATATCACTTCACTACTCGCAACTGTTTCCTAGTTGAAATAAGGACTGGAAAGACAAATGAACATCATTATGACAGGCATGTCATAATGAAGCAGAGTATAGAAGCTGAAACACCTTCACTTAAGCACTAAAAAAAAATAAATACATGATAAACAATTCATGGAAAAGAAAATCAATAGCTGAAATGTGAAATTTACAATACAAGCAATTTGAGTTTAACTTACAGAATGACAGGTCTGAAGACCAACAAAAAGAAATTGTAAATATGTACAATACATCAAGTACCCAGTGATGTGAGGCAGCTGGACAGAGACATTCATATTTATGCTTTATCTATTCACACATGATAACATAAAATCCACAAAGAAAGAACGATGATTATGCTTTACAAGCTGCATGTCCAGATCCTGTAGTTCAAACACATGTATGTGGCAGGATAAAGCAGACTAAATGTGAGTATTTGGAACTCAGCTTCAGTTTAGCAGCATCTCGGTTTTACAGTAAACCCAAGAAGCCCAAATGAGAGGAACTGCAGTGCAAGTACACAGCTGCAGGCAAGTCCTGACTGATAGTCGACGAACCCAAACAAGAGAGAAAGATAAGCAGTGTGTTTGGATGGTGAAGTACTGTCACCTGCATACTGATGGATCAGGCATAGACTGATTATGTTTCTCAACAAAGTTCATTTGAGGCTTGGTGTCAGACCTTGAAAACGAAACCAAAGCATTTCAATAAGACAATTGGGCTAATTACTGAAAACTGGTTCACACAATTATTAGTGCTCATTTGTGCTTGTACTTGAAAGCAGCAATGGGAGAGTTTAACTTGTCTGTACATACATATACACATATAATATATATACATATATAATATATTATATATACACACACTTTTTCATCCAATCAGGCATGAAAAGACAGAAAAAGGAAGAATAGTTCTTATTAGCACTGATTTATCTGGACTCATTGCTTTTGCAAAACTATTATTCTTAGATTTCCTTGAGTTCATTATAAATCCTAGACATTTTCCAAAATTAATAAATACTAATCTTAAAAAAAAAAAAAAAAAAAAAAAAGTTATCAAAAACACAACTGGGTACTATACTCAAAAGAAAAAAAAAAAAGCATGATATAGGTAAATCACAGAACCATTCAGGCTGGAAAGACCTCTAAGCTCATCTAGTTCAACCTTTCAAAATGGAGATCTGACTAGGGATTAGTCCCTTTGCTAAGCTGTCAGTTAAGGTTTTTCTAACACATCTCTTCTCCAGGTAAGGACCACTCTGGTGCTTCTTCCTTGAGGAAGCAGCCTTTGGGAAAAGATAAATTTTACTTCAGTCTAGCCTTAAACACCTTGCCTGGGCTACAGTGTTTAAAAATGGGTCCTGGAATCACAGACTGAAACTCTCACCCTTCATGCTAATTAATTTTTAGTAATAAATAAATAAATAAATATATATATATATATATGCGCTTAGGTCTAAGTATTTATAAGAATGCAAATACTAAGTTCATCCTTCTGCCTGTGAAGTTTATCAAAACACCGTCTCTCAGACTCACTCTATCCCCAGTGACCTGCATAATAACTTGCCACTTGCATAGTATAAATAACAGTACGTATGCAACTCTTACAGTGTTCTCAATTCTAGAAACAAAGCATTTGACACATTAAAAGTATACTACTGACTTAATATTTATCATGCATAGTACCTTCCCTATCCTTCCTTTGTTGTCATTTTTCTTATTACAGCCATTGCATTAATCTTCCAGATATGCTGCAATATTTTAACGCATATCCAGAAACACTGAATTATATGTTTATTTTCTTTAAATGCATTCCTGTATAGTAAAAGCAAACAAACAAAAACAACAAAAGATGGAGTACAAGTTGCACATCTATTCTGCATGGGCAAACTAGTAGAAGTAGCCAATTAAGTAAGGAGATTTTTTTTTGAAATAGAAATAATATAGGGAGAAGAGAAGAAATATATGGAGTAATAACCTCAGAAAATTCAGTAAGTAGCTAATTCCTATGGCAGTTCTAATTGCATTATCATTAAAATATCTTAATTTCCTGAAGAAATTAATGGCAGACCACAGTGTCTGACATTAGAGACCCACAAATTACATTTACACCTGTCTTTTAAATCTTTGTAGAGAAGATATTTGGATAAAAGCAATAATATGAGCTACTCTATACAATCTCATTCTGAACAAAATACAATGATTTTATTTCACTTAATGTGAAAATCCTTCCTAACTGTTAATGTTTTCATAAAGAGTTCAGTCTCCACAGTCAAAAAAATATAAACCCCAGAGGGAACTTCTGAAGCATAAACAGGATTAAGATTTCTTGATGCTTTCTATATAATACATTTCATACCCCTAAGATGAAAAATTTCAGTGAACAGTTCCCATAAGCCTTTTCTATGCAGATGCTTTTCCTTTTTATCCCAAAGCACAAATACAGTATAAATAGCAATGACAGAGTTTCAGCCTTCCTAATGTTGGTTTATAAAATAAATATTAAAGATCACATAAATGCACACTTCCCATTATAATAATGTACAGCAGACAGCAGGCTTTGGTTCACTCCCTATGGAAAATGCGCTAAACATGCTCTTCTGTATAAAGTACATAGCTGAGAAATTCAAATTGTGAAATCTTTGTTCTCCTGAATGTAAATTGCCTGCTCAATACTGTGTGCCAGAAGGGCTTTCAATGCCAAAAGGAAAGCAGTCAGGAGGAAAAAGAAACAGCAGGAAGTGGGATGTGAATTTGGTGTTACTCTAAAATGCATAGAATATATTTAAAATGTGAAAATTGATGAAACACTCAACTGCATAAGCTACTGCAGCAGCTACCAGAAATGGCAAGTGTCCCTGGAACTGGGGAAAGCTTGGCAAAATTGCTGCAATTCTCCCCAAGTGAGGCTCACAGGGCAATAACTATGCTTATTTGCTGGCAGAACACAAGGAATAGCTGCCTCCTGGTAATCTCCTTGCCTCCTTCAGAAATGCTCCATGAACAATCATGGTCAACTATCTTTGTATGAAATATTTCCACCAGAACCCATTCTTATGGGACAGATTTCTCCCTAATCTGCATAACAGTTTGAGCTTAAAAGGGTTTAGCACAATAAAAAATGAAACTTAAAATTTAAGGAAGGAACAGTAGTTGAGAAAAATGCCCATTTTATCTTGTAAAACAAACAAGCAACCAACCAACCAACCAAATAAATCTACTATTTAAATGGAAAAATAAAATCAAAAAATCAAGGTGATTCATGAATGGAAATTTCCAATTCTGATAGCTGCAGCAGACCTGACAGTCTGGTATTCTCTGTTGTCATCATTGCCCTGGTGACAGAAGGTACTGCAACCACAGTTTGACTGAAACAAATTTCCACTTTAGATGTAAGGCCACAGGAGCAAGCAAAGAAAGCTCTTCAGAGCTTTCAACTCCTTGCTCAGCTTTCTGTCATGTTCCTTGCAAAAAGAGACATGTTGTTTTCTTTCCTGGAAGAGAATGCTGGCATTTCCTAAATTCAAAGGTCTCCTTGATCATAGAAACATTTTTAGAGGGGATTTACCCTTACCAGGCTGACATTTTTGTTAATGGCATGGATATTACTTATATGACACATAAATCCTAGCTGAAACACAGCCATTCAAGTGTTTAGCTGGTGTACTTTAAAATCTGATGATCTTTGTTTCACAACTGTCAAAAACATTCCAGATGTATCTGGTATAAATTGGAGTACTTAAAAAAAAAAAAAAAAAAAAAAAAAAAAAAGGTATTTGAGGTATTTGACAGGTATTTGACAAAAGTATCTAGAGTATTTGCAAGAATGAACTTATTTAACTTTTTTTTTCATTAAGTAATCGTCATCATGTATGAAAAACACATAGAAGAATGACCGAGAAGAAGGAAACAAGTTGGTCAGAACAGAGTCTGTATCAGCAGGATTTGTGTTTTGCTTTCAGCAGGTAGTTATTCATTAAGGAGTGAAACAAAAATAGGAAAAATAAATGAACTCTGAGCAATAGGCACAGGCCACACAGGCTCACAGAATTCACTGAATAAACTCTCACGATGATATTTTTTCACTCAAGAAAACAACTTACTAGTACTTAATACTTCTCAAAAAAAAAAAAAAAAGAGAGAGAGGGGGGAGTGAAAGGCAAAAATCTTCGCATCCTCTCCCCACTTCTTCAACAGTGTGAATTCACACTCCAAACTGTGTGGCTGTTTATTGTATACACGATAAATGAATAATTGAACCCTCTGTGCTGTACAGTAAAATGTAATTTTCTTTTAAGTAAGAACCCTTATAAAGCCACTTCATGCATATCACACACCTCCGGACATGCAGTAAAATCAAATTTTATAATGCAAGAAGCAAAATTCTACCCAAGCTTTATCCATGTAAAAACTGTGAATACAGTGGTTGATTTTCAAATCCAAACATATTTTGCCAAGAGCAAGAATGCCAGTCCTAATACGTTTTCATTATGAGTGAGTTTATGTATTTGAGTTCTAGATTAACCCTCATGTCTTCAGATGCCCTGTCTTATTTCTGAATAGATAAATGCATACATCAGTGATTATTATTACCTCTGAGAGAAATAATAATTTCAGGAAATGAACCATTAAATTAGAATTTTTAATGCATTTTTTGCAAAATTTCCATGCAGCTGGTTTGGTGTGAAATGATGCGTAATGCTCCAAGAATAAAAATAAAAAGGATCCATTTATACTACATATCAGGAAGGGCAATTTGCTCAAAATTCTAACAATGAAAAAGTAAGAAATTGAGCATTTACTCAAAAACAGACAGAAACATAAAATCTATCCATATAACATATAAAACCTATTTGGAGTATGTCCAGAGAAGGGCTGAGGGAACTGGGCTTATTTAGCCAAGAGAAAGGGGGGTTCTGGGGAGACAGTATCACTCTCTATCACTATCTCAAAGGAGATTGTAGTAAGGGGAAATTTATGTTGGATATCAGGAAACACTTCTTCACTGTTGTGAAGCACTGGAACAGGCTGCTCAGGGAAGTAGTTGAGTCACCACCCCTGGAGGTATTCAAAAGACGTGTAGATGTGGTGCTTAGGGACATGGTTTAGTGGTAGACTTGGCAGTGTTAGGTTAACATTTGGACTCTATCTTAGAGGAATTTTCCAACCTAAATGATTCTATGATTCTATAATTCTAGGAGAAAAAAAGAGGTGACTCATTAAGATTGTGGATGTTTGAACTCGCTCTCTTCAGGAGTATCATTTGTTGGCAGTTATCTTAAAAACTCTAGATTTTTTTTTGAACTTATTTAAAAATAATTTTAGAAAGTTTCTTGTATGTGTATGAATTAAAATGAAATTGTTCCAATAAGAAGTTTGGAATTGATTTGTTTTTAACAAGCCAAAACGACAGCTTCAAAATTACTACATCTCTTTTTCCTGTAAACTTAGTTTTATTTTTCCAAGGAGCTTAATAGACCCTGGTTTGAAAGAGATCATAGGAAGGGCGTAGCTGAAAGAACTCCAATGAGAGACAGTAAATCACTCACATCCTGTTTCCCATTTTGACACTTCTAAGAAAGGAACAAAAGAATATGAATTTGTGCTAGAGAAGAATTTAACCCTTATCCTTATCTTTTAAAATCCATTTCTAGTCTTAGTTCCATAGTTTTTAATTAATCACCTCTTCTTTAAAGCATTTTTGCTTTTTTTTTCTTTTACGTTTATTTTCTTTTCCTTCTTCTATGTTCTCTACTTTCATCCATATCCTTTTGATTTCTTCCTTCATTTCACTTTCCTAGTTCTACCTAATCATACTTTGCATCATCCCTTATATTACCTGTCTTTATCTTGTGCCTTCTGATGTCTTTCAAGAAAAAACATAAAGCAGCCTAAATGCCTGCCATTAGAAAGGCACCGGTCTTTCAGATGTGCTACCAGGTCTCTGACATTATCCTAGGCCAGACTGTGTCTACAACACCTATCATTTTTATGACCTTTCGTTTCACCTCCAGCTGCTGCACTTCTCATACCTACAGCTTTCTGTTTTAAAGTGCATAGATGCCTTTTAATTCAAGCTTGAATCCCTCCTTTCATCATTGCACCCACTCCAACAAGTATCATGTCCTCCTGCTTAGATACCAGCTGTCAAGTGTCTGCCCTGTTCTACATGTAAATAAGCTCTGGTTACCTTACCATACCGACCTAATTTAATTTTTCTCCTTCAGCCACGACACAGGCTATGGTATTCCATATTTTAAAAGGAATGTATATCATTTAATGTGACCTCTCTCTTGATGGCTTGCCATTTACTACATAGTACGGTAAAAAAGCTCTTCTCCATACCTCTTAGAGACCCAGGCATGACAGTGGAACTCCTGACCAATATCTCCATTCTACCTCCTCCTCTTTCTTAAGGGGAATTCTACCAAATTACCCTTACCAAAGGCTTTTTATCAGGCTTCTAGAAAGTTCTAGAAAGGTGTGGTGGTTTTACCATGCTAGGTAGCTGAACACCACAACAGCTCTCTCACTCCCCCTCCTTAGAGGAGGAGGGGAAGAAGTAATGGAAGAACAACTCATGAGTTGACATAGGGATAATTTAATTACAGGGAAAAAATAATTATTAAGGAAAGATTATTATTAATTAAACAATTTAACTAATGGGAAAAAATGGAAAGGGAGGAAGAGAAAAAAAAACAAACAAACAAAAAAAAAAAAAAAAAAAAAAAAAAAAAAAAAAAGTAAAGGCTATGTGGAAGTGCAGAGGAAAGAAATTACTCTCTACTTCCCACAAATGCGCTTGACCACGTCCTTGAAGCAGGGCCTCAACGCATGTAGCCAGTGTTCAGGAGGACAGATGTTTTCACAACGAGAACCCACCCCTCATCTCTTCTTCCTTTTTCCACCTTTTATTGCTGAGTGTGACATCGTATGGTATGGAATATCCCTTTGGTTGGTTTAGGTCAGCTGCCCTGGTGGTGTTTCTTTCTCACTTTTTTCCCCACCCCCTAGGAGAGTTAGAGAGGGTCCTGATGCTGTGCCAGCACTGCTCAACAGCAAACACAACACCCGTGTGATACCACTGCCATTCTATCTACAAATACAGAGCACAGCACTGTATGGGCTACTGCAGGCTGCTGCAACATCCCAGCCAGACCCAGTACAAAAGGGGATTGTTTTAACTTTTTCTTACGCTGATTATGGCTGCGAGGAGTTGCTGTCTTTTGTCATATGTGATAAGGGGCAAAATGTAGGTTCAAACATTGACTGTCTACTTACCAACCTATTTATAGTGAATGGAAAAGATTTACTAGCCACTAGCACAGAGAATAAAATTCAACTACGGAAAATTCATGACATTAAAACTGACGGAAAACAAATGAGTTAAAGTCAGAAAGGGTCTTGCACTTATTACAGAGTTCACTTTTGATTTTAAGTGCCATATGGTACAAAAAGTGCTCTTCTGCTGTTTCCTAAATAGCATCAAGTGCCTTTCTACAATGGACTTAAACAGCAAGCAATCCTAAAAGCAGCATGTGAATTTCATCAACAGTCCATGAGAAAATAGCACTCAATAGTAATGTAAGAACCAATATTATAGAATAGTTTAAGTTCTTCAGCTGCTTATCAGGAAGTAATAAAAATTTGAATTAAACTGCCTGACACTATTTCTGACTCATGCCTGTATGACAACAAAAACAAAGACCCTTCAAAATGCAGGCTTAATGCCCATCTAATTTAGACTAATTTTTTCATAATCTTACACAAACAACAGTAATTAAGCCAAATGGCTGAATCATGATTCGTTTTCATTTTAAAAAATCTTCATGTAAATGATGATATAAAGGCAAATGTTTCACAGCTAGAAATCTATGGTGGCATATCATTTTTATTAGCACAGTAAAAGGCTATAGTCTTGTTTTCTATGTATAAAATGGTGATCTCCTTTTTAATGTCCATCTGCCCCTCCCCCTCCTATTATGAACCAGGCAAATCAGTATTTTGCTAGCTTTTGGACAATCAATAACTTTCTTTAGCTCAAAAACTTTTATTTGCTGTCCTGGCACCCCTATAAACACTCCAGGAGCAGTTAAAAGGTTAGCATTTTGAATATTGTGGAGACTATTTATTTATCCACCTTATTGTTCACGTGTGTGCTCTTACAGAATTTGTGTGCTGTTACAAGGTACAACGAGGCAAAAAAATCAGCTTATCAAAATTAAACTATATAATAACACGTGTCTGAAGCATCTGGCAGAACAAAGGGAAGAGAAGGGTTTTTATCGCTCAAGTGACTCAACACTTGGTTCTCCATGTCTGGAGTTGATGCTTTGTTCCTTTTCTGTGTGGTGGGAAGGGTGATGATACCATCAGCCACATGGACAGCATCACACCACTGGGGTCTCCTCCACACAGCAGGACAACTCTCCAGAAGACAATTTAAACTCCTTCCTCCTCCAGCTACTCCTCTGGTACTTTTTAGCTCTGTCAATCCAGCTACAGAAACTAGACAGGTTTCACCTGATCTATAGCTACAAGACTACAAGACATGTCATGACAACTTTTGGCCCCAATGCTTCAGGATTTTTTTTCTGTGACAGCAATGACCAGAAGAGAAATGATATTAGGAAAGATGAATAACAAAGGCAATAATGCCACAATCTACTCTGCAGAAGACATGGCACTCCTATCCCTGTGTGATCACCAAAAAAAAGGTCAGAAAATGTAATGCTAAAATTAAACCACTATTTCGATTTGCTATTAGTAAAATCATTGCTTTAGGAAAGTAATGAAGGCACAAGCATTCAAACCATTGATAAATAATGATGGCTTTGCAAAGCTGGGATCACTCTGTTCCATCTGTCCGGGGGTGAACTGAAAGAGGACACATTTTACTTTCCAAGACAGGATTAACAGCCTGGAAAGCACCATATGGATTTTGGCATTCCTGGTTTAAATACAACAAACAAACAAACAATTTTAAGTGCGTAAAATGTTAGAAAGAAAAAAAAAGTTTTTTTTTTTTTGTGTGAAGGTATGCCTTGTTTATAATAGCAAAGTTATTGCACGTTATTCTGAAAGAGCCCCAGATTTTTCTGCTACTCTTTTGACTTTTGTAAGCCTTACAGAGTTTGTAAACAAACAACCAACTAGTATTTTTTAATATGTGGTTAAGGTTTGGTTAAGATTTTTATTAACTTTGTAAATAAAAATAACCTAAAGACATTTGTCTTTAGCACTTCATTTTTATTGAAATTCAAAATGCTAAATACCTATATGTTATACAAAGACTGAACATTAAGGGCTGAATGTAGCAAGATGAGCATAAAAAATGATATTTAGAACTCAGGATTAAGGAATTGTAGTAAAAAGAAGCAATGATTTATGCTTGTGAATTTTATTTTCTAGGTCCAAGAAAAAAAATCAAAAATTATTCCAGGCCACAATACTCAAATGCGTAATTATTTCTTCTTCTTCTTCTTCCCAAAGAGAGCCTAAAGCTAGTAAAACATACATTTTTTGTTCCAGTGCACCTCTAGAAATAGTGGAATAAAGTATATAACATTTGAAGCAATTCATGTAATGAATTCACATAATGTATTATAATAGATGCTATTATATGCTATACTCAATTAGAGTACAGAATAGAAAGCACTTTATTTTGTTTATTATTTATAAAGACAATGAAATTAAAAAAATGCTGAACATCACAAATAAATGTAAAATGAGTGCAAAGAGCAAAATTTTCATTCTATAAGCAATAACAACATTCACACTGAAAATGGTAAACTCCGGTTTGTCTTATTCAGACAAACTGTCTTTTAAAAATAAAACAGAAGTTTATATATATATATATATATATATATATATATATAACGTCTCTCTTCATTAGAGCTTGTACAGAAATGATAATTATATCACAAAGATTCTTGTTTCCACAGCTTAAAGAGTTCTTGGAGTTGTTGAGCACTTCACAACATTGATGTCAGGCTGCCTAACTTCTTCATAAAGGGAGATTAAGCACAGCTTCCTGATTATAAGTATTAATATGAAACAATTTATATGTAAAAGTAAAATGACCAACATCCATTCCTGATCATTAAACATAATGACGACTTCGGCATCCTCATGCACTTCCAATACTTCATATTTTCTACTACTAGCATTCCTTGCTCTGAGATAGCACATCAACATAGCAAAACAAATACCAGATAAGTGTTCACTATTCATTTTGCTGCCAAATAAATTTGCTAATCTAGAGAAAGCTTGCTATAAAATAGTTTTTAGAATAAAGCATGGCATATGCTGCCTAGGAGAACTAACTAGACAAGAATAACCAGGCTACAGTGAAAGAGAGACAAGGAAAGATAATTGCCTCTTATTCTTTTCTTTTTTTTTTTTCTTTGTAGGTTGACATTAAATAAGCTTTGGGAGCTAGATATTAAAATAAAAATTTAACGAGGAAATGTGTTCTTCACTGAATTAAAATGAACAAAGCCCATTGCTAATATAAACCACTAGTCGTACTGTGTATCAAAAAGGTGAATTTTAATAATTTAAGATGATAATTTTTTTCTTCCTGTTCTTTAGAAACAAACAAAAAAAAAAGAGACTGAAGGTAAGACTACAAACGTGAATTTTAAGCTTTTAACATTTTTCTAAATTGGCCACTTTGGACAAACAGAAATCTTTAGTTTGAAAGTGATATAAAGAAAAATGAGTTTCTTTTCCTCAAAATGGTTGCACATACAATCTTTATTTAGTGATAAATATCAGGAAGAGTTGAAATTAATAAAAAAAGCTTAAACCAATACTGTTTTTTGAGTTATTATATATAGTATGTAATGCTTGGAACTTCAGATAAAATCATCATAAAGCTCTAAGAGACAAAGACAGGAAATTCTGTTTGGTAGAAGTCTAGCAGTCTTACTTTACTTTCTTGGATGAGTACCTGTAGTACTACAGTTCTCATCTCTTAGTTTTATTTATGTTAGACATATTAAAAAATAAAAATGATACAAAATAAAAAAACAGATAACTAAACCAAATAAAGCAAGGCATAGAATTGCAGACAATGAGTTAGTGAAATTAAAATCTCATCAAGCTCTTTAATCCATGCAAGGTATCATCAACATATACACCTAAAATACTTCAGGTATTTTTAGGTATTCGTTATGGAGTATATTTTGATGTACTTCAGGTATATTAAAAAAAAAATATCACAGAATCATCTAGGTTGGAAGAGAGCTCCAAGATCACCTAGTCCAACCTCTGACCTAACACTAGAAACTCCTCCACTAAACCATATCCCTAAGCCTACATCTAAACGTCTTTTAAAGACTTCCAGGGATGGTGACTCCACCACTTCCCTGGGCAGCCTGTTCCAATGCCTCACAACCCTTTCGGTAAAGAAGTTCTTCCTAACATCTAACTTAAAACTCCCCTGGCGCAACTTAAGCCCATTCCCCCTCGTCCTGTCACCAGGCACGTGGGAGAACAGGCCATCCCCCACCTCGCTACAGCCTCCTTTGAGGTACCTGTAGAGAGTGATAAGGTCGCCCCTAAGCCTCCTCTTCTCCAGGCTGAACAAGCCCAGCTCCCTCAGCCGCTCCTCGTAGGACTTGTTCTCCAGGCCCCTCACCAGCTTCGTCGCCCTTCTCTGGACCCGCTCAAGCACCTCGATGTCCTTCTTGTAGCGAGGGGCCTAAAGCTGAACACAGTACTCAAGGCACGGCCTCACCAGAGCCAAACACAGGGAGACGATCACTTCCCTAGCCCTGCTGGCCACACAGTTTCTTCTGCAAGCCAGGATGCTGTTGGCCTTCTTGGCCACCTGAGCACACTGCTGGCTCATATTCAGCCGACTGTCCACCACCACTCCCAGGTCCTTCTCTGCCTGGCAGCTCTCCAACCAATCGTCTCCCAGCCTGTAGCTCTGCTTGGGGTTATTGCGCCCCAGGTGCAGGACCCGGCACTTGGCCTTGTTGAACCTCATGCAGTTGACCTCAGCCCATCGGTGCAGCCTATCCAGATCCTCCTGCAGAGCCTTCCTACCCTCAAGCAGATCGACACATGCGCATAGCTTGGTGTCATCTGCAGACTTACTGAGGGCGCACTCGATCCCCTCATCCAGATCATCGATGAAGATATTAAAGAGAACTTGCCCCAGTACTGAGCCCTGGGGGACTCCACTGGTGACTGGCCTCCAACCGGATTTGACTCCATTCACCACAACTCTTTGGGCCTGGCTACTCAGCCTGTTTCTAACCTAACAAAGCGTATGCCAGTCCAAGCCAAGAGCGGACAGTTTTTTGAGGAGAATGATGTGGGAAATGGTGTCAAAAGCCTTGCTGAAGTCAAAGTAGATCATGTCCACAGCCTTTCCCTCATCCACCCAGCGCGTCACTTTGTCATAGAAGGAGCGCAGGTTCATCAAGCAGGACCTGCCTTCCATAAACCCATTCTGACTGGGCCTGATCACCTGGTTTGCCCTGCAAGTGCCCTATGATGACACTCATCAGCTTAAAAAACATACTTAGAATGAGACAACTAAACAAAAGAGAAGCTGTAAAATGTGTTCATTGTCAGCATGAAATCAGAAGCAATTTCTGGCACCAAAATACAACTTCGATGTTATGAGTTTCATTTTTCCCCTATGTCTTATAAAGGCTGAGTTGACTTGGATTTTTTTTTCCCTAAGTATTATTCTGCTTTCACAATCATACATTGGAAAAAAATAAATTCCTGAGAGATTAATTATAGCAAAATTATTTCCTCAGCATATGAAGGAATAAGAACGGAATATAAACCTAGGATTTTTGTACATGCTTCTTTTTCCTGGCAGTACACTGTAAGGATTTTAGTTTAAATCAGCATTAGCTAGTCCTAGCTGTTTTAAATTAGACTTTTCAGACTACACCTCCTGGCACTTTGCAAAAATTCATCCTAATGGCTTATATAAAAATTAACATATAAGTCTATGTCTGTTTTTAAACATTTGTGGCACTGATTACAGCTTAAAGGAACTTAGTCCTTGACGTGTTAAGAGGCCATGGGATACAGGGATCTTAACATCACATCTTTTCTTATTTTTAGCCATCAGTCCACTTTTAGCTATCTGCTATCAGTTTCAAACATAAATACTCATTTTGTGAGCTTTTTTTTTTTAAATCTTTTTTGTTTGTTTTTGTTTTCATGATATTTTGTAGTCACTATTATTTCAGGATGTATCACTTATCAGTTGCTTCTAGGGAAAGAAAATAAATTCTTATGTGCTTACAGTCACAGAGACTGCTGACACCTTGGTCTCTGTTTACAAACATTAATTAGCTTTGTCCATTCACTTATAATTCATTTTGAAAATCTAAAAGACATTTTTAAGACAAAATGAAGATGTTTTGTCTAAACAGTTATATTTCACCTTTGAACTTTTTCAGTATATTTGAAGTGAAGCATTTTCAGTACATGAACGTATTCAGAACATTTCCAGAACCTTTGAACAACAATTACTCAGCAGAAACATAGTAATACGTTTTTTTTGTTTTGTTTTTTTTTTTTTTTTTTTTTTTTAGCAATTCTGTCATTAAACTTTATACCACATTACTGAAAATGGGAATTATGTTATCATTTCAATGAAACCCATCAAGTAGGTGTTTGCAAATTACATGGACCTCCACTAAATCCAGAATATTACAGCCCAAAGAACAGTAAAAAGCCTTCAGAATAATGATATCATTAAATGGCTTCTCTGCCAAAAGCTAACTAGCTTTTTCAAAGAGCAAGACCCAATTCAAGAACTATCAAATGCAAATAGAGAAGGGTCTGAAGTCCACTTAAAACTCTTGAAGTCATAAGCAGGTCTTTTAACTCAGCTATCAATAGGAAATTTTTAATGCAACAGAATTGTACTCAAGTTGCTCTAGAAACTGTAATTTAGGTGTTTTGTTTTGCAATTGTCTCTACATTTTTAATGTGGCACTGGAAAAATAAAAAATAATCTTCTGCCATCATGTATTTTTTGCTTTACATTTTTACACAGTGAAATCCACAGAATAAAACCTCAATAACAACACATCTTCAGATCTCTAAGGTTCACTTGTCAAGGCTGTGGTCATTTTTTTCAGCTTTTTCAAAAACTACACCTGAAGCATTTTTCCTGTGTGACCTCCCAATTGCAGCTGAAGTTCTTCAGATTATTATTTATAGCAACAGGTTTTCCAAAGTGAATGAAGTTTGATATGATGAGAGGGAAATTTTTCTTCAAATGCAAATGTTCTTTATATTCTTCCTCTGAATGGCAGATGCAGAGGCAAAATAGCATAAATTATGATTGACCTCATCAGGAATAATTTATGCTCCTGAGCTACTGTGTATGTGTAGCCAGGAGGGAACTGTCTGACTGTATGAAATTTTACACATCTTTCTGCTAATTTACAGATCCAGGGTAAAATCAAATGCTCAAGTACATCATAAATATTTGTGGCATTGTCTAAAGGACTTTGCGTTCATAAACCAATACATTGATTACACTGATCCATAAAAGCATTCCCTTCATCTCTGACAGATACGATCTTCATTTTATTGAAGTTCTTCAGAGCACCATAAGAGAAGACAGACAACACCACCATTCTCGTGGTATGAAATTTGTGTCTCAGTGCAACAAAAGATAAGCTACATGCTGACCTTTTCCAAGACACACTAAAGAATCTGTAATCACTACTGTTAAATATGGGAAAATAGTAGGGGCATATATTATCTCTGCTCCACTTCAGTTATCAGAAAGTTTAATCTACGTATAGATTTCCATCTGTTAATGGTACTAAGTTTTATCTTTCCTTATCTTTCCATCTTCCAGAAACCATTGTATTTTTAACAATCACTAAAAACATCTGTCCTAACAATTGATTAAATCTTTTAATGAATAATGATGAACATCTTGAAATGAACATCAGACTCTCGTGGTTTTATTAGCTAAACTCCATAAATTTTTATTTCAAGAGGCTAATTTACATTACCAAAAATTTGGACATTTACTTCAAAACACAACACGTTAAAAAGATCTATATATAGGAGCGTTGCCACAAAACTTTCCCATGGATGACAAATTGTGTCTTCTGCCATCTTCTTGCAGATACCCTGTTAGGGGAATAATCTTGAAAGAAGCCCCAAACACCAACAACAAGAACTTAAATGCCCATGGTGGATATGTTTTTTAGTTTTACATTTTAGTGTTCAGCCTTTTTTTTTTTTTTTTCAATCATCTATGTTACATTTAATTTACTCTGCAATTTACAAAGAAAGGCTGTAGTGTTCAGAATATAGCAAATGTCTAACAAATACATAATTAAAAAGAAAATAAACGTTTGCTGTTTTTGTCTTTTTTTTCAGTACCTTTAAAAATGACCTGAAAAAGTGCCTTTAAAACATGACCTGTAGTCATATTATGTTAAAACATTTCAGAAAAATATTATTTTGAACTGCCATATTAAAACTACTGAAATTAAATCCCAAGACTATTTAGATTTTTGTTGACTCTGTTGCTCGTAGTATTCTCTTAACACCTTGAAGTTAATACTGTTTCCTTCCATTTTAATACTCATGTTTTAGCACTTTAACAAACATTTCCTTACTCCTACACTGGCTGTGTAGTGGAGCAGAATCCATCAGCACTACAGAAAAAGGAAATAGTTAATTTTAAACTGAATCAGATGAGAAATGTGGGAAGGTATCATACAAACAACACTCCAATCACCACATTAGATTAGCAGGATAATTCAATGCCAGTCTACATTCATTTTGTAGTCACAGGGTAATTATACAACATACTACCAAGATCCCACAAAGGGACACATTACTGGAGCCAAGGTTATTATAAGAAATAGTAGCATGTGGTTGTGGGAACGTAAGGTGAAACAAGTTAATAACTTTCTATTATCTACTGGTAAAGCTGCTACCTCCTTATGTGGAAATAAATGACCTGAGAAAAAAGCTAAATTAAACTACTGATAATTTATGTGAGGTAGCAAAAGAGTACAGATGGTGACCCTTAGCTGCACATACCACGGTAACAACAAAAATCAGCTCCTCCTATTTGGAAGACACTCATTTAGATAGCATCTTTTGTGAAATTCATGCTAAGGTAGAAAACACTTTAAGTCATTAGAGGAACATGAAATACTGGTACACATCAGCTGACAGAGAAATCCATGAGGTGCACTACATAGAGCAGTTTGAAGTCCCTCCGCCATCCCTCCACAGCCTGACAGTTTTGACCTACATGTTTTTTACTCTTCCTCATGATTCAACCACAATGCTACAGGGAATCTTTCAGGAAGTGTTGGATGCTCCACTGGTTTTCTGACCATTTTAAATAGAAGAGCTTGAACAGACGGTGATAAAATATTCTCACAATACTGACTTAAGTCAAGAAGCTCTCCTTGGATGTCAGGTTTCATGTTCACTATGCCAGAAGGACTGAAATAGAGGTTTCCAGTTAGAGGCTAGTTTCCAGAGCACTGACTTCCACAAGTCTGTGATTCATCTTTTCCAAAATTTTCTGTCAGGTCAGTTATGGCCTTTTGTGCAGCAAAAAAACGGTATGTACAAATGGAGAAATATTATCTATCAAAACACTGAATAAAGAAACTGTTAGAAATACATCTGTCAAGTTTAAAGAGATGGTAGTAAGAAAGAATCAAGTGAAACTGCTCCTTAGTATTTTGTTAGTGGCTCTTTGAAAGAACACATCTAGCATATTCGTAACAGCTGGTTCCACAGGTGAGGAAGTCAGGGCAATGTCAATTCTGTGAATCTCAAAGGGAATGAAAAACAAGCCAGACACAGAGCAATTCCTGTCAAAACTAACTGGCTTTGAGCATGCCCAGAGGCATAAACTTGAGCACCACAAATTTGACAAAGATTTTGTGAATGCTAGAAGTGCCTGAAAGTCCTATTTACATTCTGTAAAAATACTCATCATAGATCTCCCCAGTCACTGTCTCAATTTGATTAACAGAGGGGATTTCTTCCTATACATTTTTTTTTCCTGACTGGTATCATAAATACTATTCCTACTATTTATCACATAAATCCTATTTATTCGGTTCTGTGGATGGTTTGTCAATTCTGTAGAAAAGCAATAGCTCTCTTCTATGTTCCGTATGACTCTACAAAATAGTATTCACACAAATGGAAGTGATGTTAAATATCCTTAAACTCTGAAAAGTATCGGCAATAGATTTCCAATAGAGTATGCAATTTTTTTCCGGAAACATTCACCAAATACTGTTCAAACATCTCTAGACTTCACAGTTCAAAGCCCGAAGAGATTGCAATTCATCTTCTATCCTTTGTCATGTAGGCCAACTTAAAACAGATTCATTCCTTTCACACTAGTCTGAAAAAATTACTTGTCTTAGAAGCAACATGGCATTAATACATCACTGTATAACTATGCAACTAACACAAAGGTTTTAATGTGGAATTACTTCACAGAAATGAAATCTTGGCTATGTATACATAAGTCAAGTTTTAAACTAGGTAAATACAGAGCTTAGCATGGGCTGCAAAACACCAACACTGAGTAAATACCTAGGGAAATTTCTTTAACAGAATGAACTGGAGAGATCAGTGTTAAAAAGAAAATGGACCATGCACACAACACCAGATGGAGCTAATATGGGAGGTATATTTCCTTCCCCCAGTGTGAGACCCCAGGTGTTACCCCTGATGCTAGCCAGACAGCTAGCAGTCACTGAGCTGAGTGGTTTGCAGCTAGCCCAAGGACACCTGCCCAAGCTGCAATCACAGAATACATCCTCCTTATTGCAAACTCTTTAGATGAAATGCTCTACATTTTACAATTATTTCATACTAGCACAGCTAGGTTATCTCTGATAAGGAGCTCTGTGAATGACCTGTTACAGTAAAAGAACAAAAAATTGTCCTCAGACTGAAAGAATTACAAGTCATCATTTCCAAATGACAGCAGTTGCAGAGATCATGTATTTGCTTTCCAAGAGCATAGAAAAAGTCAAAAAGTAAATCTTCAAGAAGCTACATCCTAGGTAAAAAAGGCTCCCACTTGATAAACATTATTATGTTGCAGATAACAGCCCTAAGGCAAACTGCATACGGTCGTGATATCAACAATTAAGGACTCCAGAAATCAGTGGAAAAGGTTAAATGAAACCTAAAGAACCATGAACAGGTATTTTCATTCTTCCTAACATTCCTGAAGATGAGTACAGAAGAACTGGCTTGTCCATAGTCTGAGAAATCTGGTTTGAGAACGAGGTACATAACCTTTGCCTTCTATTTCCACTACTGGCAGGAACTCTCCATGAAAACCAAACAGAACACTTAACCTGAACATTATCACTGATTCAATGGTTAACACAGTCTTCTCTCAAGGCTTTCACAATGTAAAATAAATAAATAAATAAAAATAGAGCTCTATGTCCTTGTCAAGAAAGCAACCTAGATTGCTGCTGCAAAAGTAGGTAATTAGGTTGATATTGTATCTGCTCAAACTTAGATCCTTCTGTCAAAATGTGTATACTTGTTTATATGAACTTAATTCCTTCTTTCTCAAATTGCCCTAATGCCAAATGACTAGGTGATAGTATCTACAAATTCATCTAGCACTAAGACAACTGTGTTAAAACCTCATCACCTATAGTGTGGAAGTTTTCTGTGATGTTGCTGGGATCATCTGCCAGAAAAGCTGCTCTAAGTTTTCCAGTCCAAGCTGAATTTTTTATATCAAGCTTTTTCAACCTTAAAAATGACATCTACTAAATGAGTTGACATGTTTCGAAAAAGATTTTCAAATACATTCAGAAAACACTGTAAAAGAATAATACTTGTAAAGGAGTTATTTCCAGCATTTAGAAAACCCTTACGATCAACTAATTCCTTCCATCACAGATGTATTCCATCTCCCTTCTGAATGAATTGCCATATACCTCTCCCTCATCTTCATGTTCACAGTACACCAAGTCCTTGTTCTCACAGACAGAACAGGACATCTTCCTCATTTACAGACTAATAACACCAGGCTTAAAAAAATAAATAAATAAAATAATGATAACAAACAACTTACCTGCCTTTTTTTTTTTAAATCATTATTACTTTCTCTATTGTATGGTTTTAAACACATACAAACTACAAAGCTAATATTAATTTGAGTAATCTTATTTTATTAAACTCACTACTCTTCTACTCTTCTGAGTCCATGCTTTTTGTCTTTTGGGAACAGTGAAAGAGAAATTAGCAATTATGGTAGCATTTCCTCTCAAATACAGAGTATGACACTACACATCATTAGGATTGCCAAATACAGATGCTTCTTAGAACTTACTAGCTGAGGGATTCTGAAAACAAACAAACAACAACAAAAAACCTTTGAGTTTCTACGTATCACTATATTCATTTATAAAATAACAATCAAGCCCAATTTAATGGTGTCTAGAGATCTATGAAGATAAATGGACCAATCTCCTTTTGCAACTCTATAAAAGTTGATGAGGTAACTACAGTTAAGTGAGATACGGTTCAGTCTTGCTGCAGGGATTTTGCCACTGGAACATGGTCTCATTTAAGCACTCAAGCCTAATAACTTGATACAACTTGATAGCACTTGATATTAAAGCATTTACAGAGGGAAAAAGCATTGAGGAGTGGCCTAAAATACTTAAAATACTGTTTTAACTATCACTCTGTTTACAGAATAGACATACCAAGCATAAAAATAAGAAGATAAAAAGTAAGATGTACAACAGTTAACATGAAAACCCAAATTAGATTGCCTTATCTCTCCCTAAAAATTATCTTCATTTCCATTACTATTGTGGTTTCTTGGTTTCCTTTTTTTTTTTTTTCCCTGAACTAATGATGCGTTAGCACTATACTCTGAAAACTCTCATTGCTGGGATATAAGTAGTAACAATACTACCAGAATTCAAATTTGTGTTACCCATTGAAATCCCATACCTTTTCCATCTTTTCCCCCTCACGCTTCCAGATTTTCATCAGCATGTTTAACTGCGTATTTATAGCCTAAGTCCTTTCAAAAAAGGAAAATCACAATCATTTCTTTGGCTACATGGGCTAGTTGAAAACAGACGTAGGCTTGTTGATAGTGTGCCCAGTCTATATTCAGATGATGTTCTATAGTCAGGCCTTTCAACAGTTTTATTGGTAAAAATGATTACTAGTTGTGAACAAAACTACAACATAACACTTTGTGATTGGTGTCTTGACATTTTCCAACTCACTACTCTCCATAAGCCCCAAATGATTCACAAAAATCAATGGCTACTGGCAGAACAATACTTCACAAAGGTGACAGGCGACAGGCAGTGTAATGTTATCCTTCTTAAAACCTGTGTGGCAGAACAGATTGTATTACTTCTGTATTTTTAGGCATACATGGCTTTTAATACATAGAAGTGTACATGGAACCATACAGGTAAACAAATAGTTGTTGAATCAATGAGATTATAGTTCAGTGCATGTATACCGCCAGAGGAATAACAAGGAAAAGGTACTTGACACTAGAGAAGATAAGGCTATTCAAATGCATGAACACATCACTACTTTGTTATGTATTCCAGTTCTCTTCAGGAAAAAGCCTCAAACAAATTTCAGGTAAAAATGTATATTTTAAAGTGAATGTTCGCCTTCATGTGAGACAATAGGTTATCTTGTTTGTATAATCATATCCCAACATGAAACCTAGCATCCATCAAGAAAAGTACAGGTTACTTATGAGATCATTTCTGGCAAAAGCTAAGCCCCTGTTCTAAGATATTTATTTAAGTACATTTTTGCACTTTTATGTTGGTAGTACATAAATTCAACCATGTTATTTGTCAGAAATACAGACTAGAAGAGGTCGAAATTAGCTGAAGTTTAAAAAGACAGAAATACAATGTATTGGAGAACAGCAACAGTTTTAAAAATAGTAATTTCATAAATAATTGAAGAAAAATTACTAAGATGGAGACGATAGAGTAAGATAACAGCCTGACTGACATTAGTAACTCAAAACTAACAAAGAATTCACATAGGCTCTGATATTCCAGGATTCCGTACCAGCTTCTGCTGTTTTCATTTGGAGCCAAATGCCTAATCCCCTTACTGCTTCTAAAATACCTGTCAATAATAATATAAAGCAAAACTAGTTTCCAGACTTGAATGGAATCCTACCTCAACCGTTCTTGCTATTTCCCATATTTCCAGTGATTCAGTACTACATTCACATATTGACTGATTCTGGGAAGTTATTACAGAAATATAGACAAAAGTGCTTTTTGTTTGCTTCTCTTGTTTATTTTTTATTTTCTAGAAATTCGTGTTTTCTTTGTATTTAATCATCTACAAAAAATAACTTTTTTATGTTTAGGATCTTAATATGTTTAATTAAGTACTATATTCTATAATTTTAAAACAATTAGATGATGAGAGAGAATTAGAATGTGTGTAAAATACTCCTGGAAACTAGGATTGTTACTAAAAAGTGCTTGAGAAATTTTAACCCTTGACACCATTACTAGTGATCTGCAACCTCTCCTAGTGCTTTCTCCCTTAGTATGCTAATTATATTGCTAAGTATCTTCAAGCCCTTCACATTGCGCATTTTACCCCAGATAAGGTCCAAGCTTCCTAATACTTGAAATAAATGTTTACCTGTTTCATACAAGGCTTCATTACATAAAGAAAAAGCAATCTTATCCATCTGGGATGAAGTAGCAAATTTGTTAATTATGAGTGACATATTATTTCATAGCTGTAATATTCCTAGAGAAAGACTTCCTGAATCAAATTCTTGTGCTTACTTTTTGGAAGAGGTCAGACATCATGACCTGCTGATCCCAGCCTGCTAGGAGAATCTATGAATTATTAAATATCATTACTATATGACCAGAATGGATATTTTCATTATTTGTATGGTTGGCCTTACCTTATTTTGTAAAATACAGTAAGAGTGAAAATCAACACATCAGGGTTTTATATCAGCATGAGTAGAAACAAAATAAAACAATCATCTGTAAACTGGAAGAAAAGCAGATTGGTTGTCAGGTTTTTGATCTAGAAGGAAATTGTGCTGTATTTTGAGGTTTTAACCTCTAATATAAAATTTCATCAATATTCAGTAATCTTGTATGTACACAGGAAAAAGGTCTCCAAATGGTGTAATTTATGAAATTATGTAATTTTCTATTTGGTTTTCATGAAGTAGAGAACGAAGTATTAAAAAGAAACAGGAAAACTATTTCTTAACTCACAAGCTATAGCTAAGACTTTCCTATGAAAATTATTTAAGTGTACACTGATTTATTTATATGACTAAATCCCTCTCATGTTTCATAAGAAAATGACCTTATTTCTAGTGAAGAAGTAGAAATATATATAGTAGTTGTGTCATTCTACCGATGTTTAGTTACACAGATATTTTCAAGAAGAAAATAGGGAAATTCTTTCTTCTCAGAGTTTCCTTCTCTCTGTGACATATTTATTAAGAAATTTTGATTGAATCCAAATGCGTTCAGTGCTTGTAGCCCTCACTGACCTCTGCAAAAGGCTACAGACCTTTTCAACAGCAATGACTTAAATAGTTTATAACAGATCTCATTTGCAATTTTGGCAAATTCCCTTCAAGCCACTGACTTGAAGATTATTTGGTCTCTCCCAAATAAATCTAGTCTGTACCTGTGGTCTGATTCTGACTATTTAGATAAAAGAAAAAGTGCCAAGCACAAGTACGAAACTGTAGCTTTAATTTCTTGCAGTGCAACTAAAGCCCCCAGGGCTTACTCCTCAGCAAAGAGTACTGGATTCTGCAAATGAATCCAGCTGGAACTGCCTAATAGCACAAATAGTAGGAGATCATTAAGCCCTCAGCAGCCTTACATGGATTTTGAAAACCGTGGCAAGCAAATAGGAACCCAAAAGACTTCATCATTCAGGGAATGTTGGGATAAAGTACTGGGCACTTTCCAGGGCTTCTCCACACACATATGTATCTTACAGGTATAAATCTACACCAAAGATATATGTATGTAACCATTCCACAGAGATGCATAGTTTCCCTGCATGCATGCAAAGCTGTGCTCTGACAAAACTTAATAAACACAAGTTTAACATTGACCTGGTCAGGCTCATTCACTGGAGCAAAAACAAGATCTGTATCATATTTTTGGGAAGAGTGCTGTCAGTATCTTGATCAGATTCCAATATCTTCAGAAGCTTCTGCACTGCACAAAAATGCAGACTTGCTCACACTGCACAAGACTGCTCAGTAAGCAGACATGTAATAACAGTTCTCTGAGAGCTGTTAAGTGAAAATTGATTTGTCTAAAAATACTATTTTGATGAGGTAATCGGTCTCAGTTTATTAATATACAATAATGTCAATATACAATAATACTTCACTCCTTACATTTATAAATATTACTTCTGTAAATATTTCTTCCATAAGGACTAAAATCTCAGTAGTGTTAACGTATGCTGTTAAAATAAAATATACAAGGGTGTGAATTTTACTGCTTCTTTCCACCTCAGTTGATATAAGCACAATCCGCACAATTGTCTCACCTCAAGACCCAGTATATTTATGAAACAAAGTAGAATTACTCTGCAAACTTGTCTTTTTGCAAAGAAAATTGACAGCATTTTACGATTATTAAACTTAGTCACCTCCCTATTGAAACACTATCTATATTACTTTATTTACATAATCCATTACAGCATTGAACTTTCCTCAGCACAAGCAGCACGAAGTCTATTTAAACCTCCCACTCTTTCCAGCCATTTCAAGCACGTCTGCTGTTATTTCATGAATAGTGCATGATTTATCATTTCTAGTTTAGGCAAAGCACTGTTTAATATGGTATGTCAGAATAAGCTCTATTCTGCATGCCATTACTTCCAAATATTTTTCCCATCTCTTTTACTAGTTGGTCATAATGGGTTTTCTTGCTTCTATTTCACTTTCATATTGTGTTTTGTTTTTCTGTGTGGATATCTTCAATATTACTAAGCAATCGCTTATTTCCCACCACCTTTAAGGGGGTACTGAAGTCATACTCCATACTTGCATCCAGATTAGCTTTTCATTTGAATGTTCATCCTTTTGTTCAGCATTAACCTGTGAAGCACCAAGGCCCAAAAAGCCTCTAAAATTTAAAAAGGGCACAATATATTACTCTATGCTACTGTAGCCCAATGCATCTTACATCTCTTAATATTTATTTCCTTCATATGACAGATGAATGAACAGTGGAAAAAAAATCTTTCCACTAATATAACTGCAACTCTACCCTTAAGATAAAAGTAATAAAATTCCGTTATGAAATAGCATTTGCCTAGGTCAACTAATTGACAAAGACAAATTCTATTTATTTATTTAAAGCAAACTCCAAATTCTTTAAATCTCATTTTAACAGCAGCAAACCAAAGACTTGTGGCAAGGGCCAAGGGGAGATCCCAAATCACCATCTGTACTTACATATGCCAACAAGTCCTCCCCAGGACATATTACTTGTACGTTTTTAGTGAAATGTTCTTTCAGTGATATTGTTTACATTCCTTCTAGGTTCAGACCATATAGCCTATCAATATATTTCCCCCTCAAATTTGCTTCTTAATAAATTTCAACAGTAATGTACTCAGGTTTAATACCATTGAATAATACAAATACTACGTTGAAAAGATGGCTTAATTCATAAAGCCATGTTCACAGTGTGTCAAGTAAGAGGCTGGTGTGGCTGATTACAGCACACACAACGACAGTACCTGCAGTATCTTCTGTAATAATAAATGAAATATAGTAACTCCAACCTTGGAGGAAAAAAAAAAGTTGCTAATTTGTTCTCTGCCTCCCCCCCACCCCTTTTTTTTTTTGGCCAATACAAGTGGGGGGATTTTCTGACAGTAGCTTGTGTCTAGTAGATTAAGCAACATCAACACTTTTGTGGGAATAATTCTCATGCAAATTTTCCCAGCTGGCTGTTGCCCTGGCACTAGGCTCTGGTTTCAGGAGCAGTGGTAGGTGTCTAAGAAATCCAGGAAACAGATTTATGGAAAGGATCAAAACACATTTCTGCAACACTAAAAGATGCTATAACAGAAATTCATATGCACTTTGCATATACTAGTTAATAAATATAGATTATATACATGCATAAACTCAAACAGACATATATAACAATTCATTTCATTGAACACAAGCCAATAATTTAACTCAAATGTTTTTAGAAGCCTAGCCCTACTGAACACAGTAAGATTTTGCCATTATCTCTCCTGAATTAAGGATGCACCCAACAGCTATTTAAGAAATACCATTCTTCCCTCTGTGTTTCTAATTAAGGCTTTCATCATAATGCTCACAGATTTCATATTTCAAACTGTATGTATAGACTTAAATTAAACCTAGACAAAGTTGTAATTCAATGAAATTGTTAATGTATATCTTATTGAACACAAAGCACAGAGTTCACAGGATCAGTGCCAGAAGGTATATTTGAACAGTGAGACACGATGTTAATATAGTTCTAGTGGAGGATTTACCCAGATAACTTAAAATACCACTCTGCATACCAGGGCAGCTCACTATCCGGTTTGTAAGTAAATCTCTTAGTGAAAGAGACTTCTACTCCAATATACGTTTTGTACTGCCATCCTACAGAGTGTAACTTCCACACATCTCTTGTTTCATGAATTTTAAGCTTCAAATGACAAGAGAAACATCTCTAGGAAATGTAAAAATTACTTTCATACACTTTTTGCTACTTCCTTTCACTTAAGTCCTGTATTTTCTGTGTGTTTGCTGCTGTGATTGTCTTTCCCTTTTTTTTGTTCTTGCTCTTTTCCTTAGCAATTACAATCATTCCATTGTTTAAAAAAAAACCAAAAAACTAATTTCCCAATTTATCAAACATGTATTTCATCTCAAATATATAAGGTGACAGAAAAGTCTCTATGCAGACTTGTGAAACTTCCTCAAAGATTTTTAGCACAGGCTTTTTATGAGTGCCTAATATTTTTTAACCTTCATAGCCTATAATAAACCGATCACATACAACAGATGCTGAGTTTTCATTTAATTCATCTCATCAATTAGAAATTAGATTAAAAGTATAGCATTGCTTCTCCTGGTCATCCTTTTGCACTTCAGTTTTGAGGCACAGACTAATCTTTTACTAGTCTGAAGACTTTTTTTTTTTTTTTTTTTTTATTATTAACACAAAGCTTTGAGGATGTTTTAAGAGAAGAAATCCTGCTGGGCTTGGAAGCAAGAAAATTAGAGAAGTTACGAAATCCCTTAGTGTGAATGAACATAGATCATCTGCCTTCAGTCACAATTCCTGACAAGAATCAACCACCAAATGAATATTCCTGCTCCTGATAACCTCCCTGTTTTTTTAATTCAGAACTGGAGTCTTCAGAGCTATTGAAGACTAGGCTAACTTCCAAGTAACTATCCTATTAAATCTGGCTGAATCCAGTCAATTGCATAACAATCTTCAACTTGGCCATCCTCAGATCTTAAAACTGGAGTTTATACTGCAGAGAGCATGAGCTGAGTTAGCAAACACTCACTCAGGGATCCCCAAAGGGAGGAGTTAAGAAATTTTCTTGTCTCGTGACCTAACATTTAATCTGCTGGCATACATGAAAAGTGTAGAGTGTGGCATAGAGGCACAAACTGAAGAGGTATAAGATGAAATAAGTCTACAAGCACAGGAGACTCATGGTAGTTCTCCTGTGTTTTCTTTGACTTACAGTGCGATTAACAGAGAAAAATAAATAAATAAATTAAACTTTGTGTTGTGTTATTGTACCTCTAAAAAAACACCATAGTAAAATATTCTTTTTTTTTACAGCATCTGATACTTATTACATTAACATTCCCCTGAATTTTGCTTTTATTTTCAACAAGCAAGAGAACAACAATATTGTTAAACTGGAATACAATTTTAAGATACAATGAACACAATGGTCTACCACAAAACCTCTTCATATGAGGTACTGGTAACTGAATTCGTTTTCCTATGAGTTGCAGATTGGGGTTGTTTCTGAATTCTCACAAGTATGTTACATGATGTATATTCAACCCAGCTATCTGATGGACATAACATCGTGCTATAGTTGATTGCAAAGGCAGACAATGTATTGTACTCCTTACCGAAGCCATTAATCTTTATTAGGCAAACAGTCTCTCAAAAAATGTGCTTTTTATGCTCATTAGAAAACTTTGAGAATATAAGATTAACACAGCAGCGTCTCATGGTCATTAGTAATGACTTAAAGGCTCATTTTACTTTATTAGGCCAAACTGTGCACAAATTATTCTGGTTTCAAAGGGAAAAAGTACTAGGGGAGGAAAAAAAACATCAAGTTAGTCATTCTTTTTTTTTTTTTTGTTCAATTTTGTACGTTTTACATGAACCCATCTTGACTAGACACACATACTCCCCCCTTCCCCCCTTTTTTTCCTACTGAAAATTGCATTTGTAGGTGGTAGAAAAGGGTGAAAATGTGAACATGAGAACTTCTGGACCTTTGACAAAAACTAAATCACCCAGAACACAGAAGAGTTACAATACTTACACTTATATAAGAGGAGCTACGTCCTCCTATATCAGCCAAGAGAACTTTAGGGTAGACAATGTAGTTTTATAAAGTATACAGTATATTTTGGCAACTGCAGTCTGAGCAAAGCTGCGAAATCTTCCATATCTATGTCTCTTCCAACACTTATCAAATGAAATACTTAGAATCAAATAGCAAAACAAATAAGATACAGACACCATGCAATGAGGACCCACCCATGATCCATTATACTTGCATATGACACTACTGAGCTCCTTTAAAAATACAAATACTTGAGAAAAAAGAAAAAAAAAGAAAATAAATAATAAATAAATAATAAAATAAATAATAAAATATAATAATATACTAGTATGGAATGAATTTATTGTAAAATCTTACCCAAAGCTCACAGATTTTGTGACAGACCTTAGGTATACATACAAGCAAAAGAAGAGCAAGCAAAGTTTCAGAGTAAACAACAAAGATTCAGTAAGTTGGTCATTAATTCCACAAAACTTGTGAAAGATTACCTCCTTACACACACTAAACTCTTTAAGTCTATTATCTCTCTAACCTTGCAAGAACTAACTATAAACTAAAAAAAAAGCAATCTATCTTTTGCAAACAAAAAAAAATAAAGTTTATATTTAATCAACATGTCTAATCCATGTTCAGAAGAAGCCTATGAAAGCTGCATAACAACCCTTACAAACTAGTCTTAAAAACTAGCCTGTCTGAGAAAATGAGATCAAGTTATCATTTGGGCTACACAGAGAAGCTAACAGTAAGAAACTAGGAGTTACAGATATTAATAGAAATAAAATAGGGAAAAAGAA
Organism: Anas acuta; assembly: GCF_963932015.1. NCBI lineage: Eukaryota > Metazoa > Chordata > Aves > Anseriformes > Anatidae > Anas > Anas acuta. The sequence continues at coordinate 65,619,877 of NC_088982.1, read as the reverse complement.
TATCAAAACCTTGAAGAGAAAACCATCTCCTGAGTAGGGTCTTCTGATATATTGTCACAGCATGTTGAAATCATCAAAAGAAGCTGCACACTTTCATTGCTGTAAAGGAGGCCATATTCAACACCACTTCATTAGCTCCAGCAGTCGAAACACCACATGGTATGATTTAGAGTCAGTCACAAACTTAATATTATCCCAAAGCAATTGATTACCATTGGGTCTGGTCTCAGTCCAGAGCTATTAATAGGCTTCACACATTAATCCAATTTAGTTTCTTGTGTCATGTAGAGTTTAGGTTAATATAACTTCATAGTTTAATAAAAAAATGAAATATTAAGGCAGCAGAGAAACTTTACAATAAAGAGAAAATATAGAGTCAGCCAAAAATGGTATTAAAGGGGATTTTATTTATTTATTTATTTATTTTACTGTCTTGAATCAAGGAATTACCATCACATTAGGCAACTACACCGGATCAAAAAAAAAAAGTATTTGTACCTCCTGATACACAACCGTTCTTAATTTAGCACTGTCAAACCACCCTGCAGTAATAGAGCTTTCTGGCAGTGTTAATGCATCTGAATCAAGGTCCTGTGAAACTCCAACAAAAGTCATAAAAGTGAGTGTACATCTCAGAGTGATGAATTAACTGGTACAGCAAAGAAATTCCTGATGAGCTGGGTCAGGAATGCATCTGAAGAAAGTCAAAGAAATACAGGGAGAAAGATTGTGACGTTTGGCACATTAATTTATGTGCCATAAATTATGCTTAGTTTTCATGTACTTCCACACTTAAATTATTTCTTTTTTTTTTTTTTAATAAAGACAAAAATAAATATTTGAATTTGATCTGGAAGTTCTGTGAATTAAAGTTTTTAAGCTATTTTGCTAATATCAAGAATTTCACATCTACAGACACAGCGTACTGAAACTGAGAATGTAAGCCTTCAGAAGCTACATGATGTTGGAGGAAAAGAAGAATTCTTGAATGAAAACTGTCATAAAAACTCTAAAGCATTGAATAATGCATAGGTTGCCCAGGGAAGTTGTGGATGCCCCATCCCTGGAAGTGTTTAAGGCCAGGTTGGATGGGACTTTGAACAATCTGGTCTAGTGGAGGGCATCCCTGCCCCTGGCAGGGGACTTGGAATTAGGTGATCTTTAAGGTCCCTTCCAACCCAAGTCATGTCTAACTCATGCCAATATGAGTTTCCAACTCGTCTGAGCTGTCTTCAGACAAAATTTTAAGGAGACAATATGGGGCCTCCAAACAGACTCCAGCCTCTACTTAAGAAACAACAGAAACAGGGCTACCGTTTCTGAAAGACAGAGCTATGCCTTAGACCTTTAGATCTTATACATCTGTATGTAACATACAGATTTATCTGACTGGATAGGTTAATGGGAAAAGAGAGAGGGGATTGCCCTAGCAACAAAAACTCAAGATGAATCTCCTCAAACCAATACAATATCCTTCCAACATAAAGGAAGGACCTGATCAAATAAGTTTACATATGTGGATATGCCTACACACACATGTTACAATCTTGAAAATGCAATCTAGGAATTAAATGTGCAGCAAAGAATTTGGGTCTTTATTGCAGATTTCTAACTCTTAATCTATTAAAATGAAAGCATAAAAATGTTACTCAATTTATCTCCTCAGTCTTCATTTAGCAGAAAAGATGGAAAAAAAAACTAATTTTACTTGGATGCAAACAGATTAAATAAATGGGGAGAGGAGAGGCGGGAATACTCTGAGTCAATTTTATTGGATTTCTCTTTTCAAAAAAAAAAAAAAAAAATACTACGAATAGCCTGTTCTTATAATTTAAAAAAAAAAAAAGAGTAAATTGGAAATAGCTGTTCTTACTAAAATCGCATTTTATTTTTAAGTCAAGAAACCATTAAAAGCTCGAAACAGAAGCAAATATTTTGAGGACACGCAGCTTACTCTTGTTTCCAAATCTGCCAATAAAAGCTGTAATTCCAAATTGGAATTAAATAGTTTTAAATTGCCAAGTAACCAAAGCATAATCATGCAATTGTGTTATACCCAAGCTTTCTGAACCATTTATTCAAATGATGTAAGCTGACTATGTTGAGTGTTGTGGAAAATGGTGAGAGTTAGGTGACTTAAGCATTTAAAACAGCATTTTTCCAGGGCAAATAACATTGATAGAACTGTCCAAGGAAGGAACAGCTACATCAGCCCATAATAGGGAAGTTATAAAACTAGTATTTGAAGGAAACCCTCATTTATGAACTCTCAGTTTAAGTATATGCAATGAAAGAAGAAAAAAAAGCAAAACTAAATTTATTGTTTTTAAATGTAGAGTAGATCCAGAAAAAGAACTAATAATCTGACAGTTCACTATTCTAAATCTACAACACTCAGTCTTAATACATGTATAATAAGAGACCTTTGCATCTGTCTTTACCACAGTTCTTTATCCAGTCATTTTTGCTTTAAAAACTGATAACGATTAAATAACAAAAAATGATGTTAATATTGTCAGAGTGGAAGTAAAATCCCAAGTTTCCTGATTTTAATCGGGACAAAGATTTAAAAAAAAAAATGGTTCCTCCCTTTTCTGAATGTTGGAAAGCCTTTTACTTGAAAACAAGTCTAAGTATTGGGCCAGCCTGTGCCCAGTATGACACCAACTTTGGTGAAAATTCTTCATCTGTGTGGCAAATGCTGCAGGCTGAAAAGCATGAATTTGAACACCACTGGCAAGGCACAGGAACATTTCCTTCCATGCTCAATAAACAAACTCATTTAGTGGTGTGAAGGTTCATAATACTGCTGACATACACTTTAACATTGTGTGATTGTCAATATAAGGTGACAGAACCTATTTACTATGGGATTCTCAGGCTTTTTCTTCAACCTAATTAAGAAATGCCACCCACTAAGGTCTTGAAATGTTTATTTTCATTGATGACTGGATTTTCCACACCTATTCTCTATCTGAAACTTCTAATTGCCAAGAGTCAGCCAGCAATTCAGCATTAAATTAACACTGGTGACCTGTATATACAAAAGCCTGTAAATACATAAAATGATACACCTTAGCCCATTACAGTCTCCTGGGTAGGAACAAAACACTACACAGACTCAACTATGAAAAATGAAAGCATAGATTCAGACGGGTGTGAAACTGTCTTGTGCTGGAGGAGGAACATTTGGAAGCTCCCTGTTAGAACTGTGCCAACAGTTATGCAGGAATGCCTACAGTGAAGTTTACTGCCTTTCTAGATGTTGTTAAAACCATCTTTTTCAGGAATGATAATCCCACAGGCGCATCAAAAATAATTCTAGAAAGTGAGTGTTATACCACTGGTAAAGTGATTGTGCCAACTTAGCATGTATTTTCCCCACGTTCCCAGACTGTCCCTCAAGGCTGCACGTCTCTCTGTGGCCCAAATGATTGATTTTTGCTAGAACCAGAATTTAGGACTTAGTTTCCATCCAGAGTGACAAGCTGTTTATCACAATGCTGTTCAGGAAGCACTTCTTTACTGTGCAGGTGACTAAGTACTAGGACAGGTTGTCCTGAGAGGTTGTAGAGTCTCTCTCCTTTGAGATCTTCCAAAGCCATGGTCCTGAACTATCTGGGGCTTTAACTGGCTGTGATTCTCAGTCTGTCTAGCTTCTTTCAAAGGGTGTGAGCACAGCTGGTAATCCTGAAGCATTTTGGATGTCATTTCAGAGAGTTGCAGTTACAGAAAGCTGTTCTTCTAAAAATGTTACCCTAAACTTTATAATTTTCCTTTTAATTATGGGGGAGGAAAAAAAAAAATCCCTCAATGCAACTACAGAAGGAAGTCAACTTCTTTATCTTGCTTTACACATTTGCTTTCCAGCTTCAATTTGATTTATCGGGTTTGTTACTAAAGATTGTCACAAATGAGAAACTAAAGCAATTGGACCCTATTTGCATCAAAACAACTTCATTATGGAAGCATGAACCTTAACTTGATAGCTTTCCTATCACTGATGCAATTGTTAGAAGGGGAGGGGGCTGGGAGAGACAATGAGGGAAGAGAGGGGAAAAAAAAAAGTATAAGAAAGTACAATGTCTATAAGCTTGATGGGCGTAAATGCACTTCTCACTTTCTTCCTGCTGTGTGAAGACTCTTGTTTTCATCTAAGCTACAGAATATTTCAGAGAATCTAATGTGATCTGACAGTCTGTCTTCTATTGTGTCATTATATATAAAAGAGAGGGGAAAAAAAAGCCCACAGACACTCTATTACCTATCCTATTTTCAGGAAGTTTTATTTTTCTCATTTTCAAATCTAATATATAACAGAGGCATTCACTGAAAAGAATGCTTAATAATTTCTACTTTGCATCGTGATATTTCCTGAAACCCATCCTTTAGCAATGACAGATTTCCGATGCAGCAGGTAATCATTGTACAGTTCTGAAGCACTGAGCCTTCTTTAGAGCTTATATACAGGCTTCTTGCTATCACGTGAAAGAATCACTCAGATCATTCAACAAAAATGCCTCACAAATATGTACACCCGCAGCTTGCCACAGTCCTGTTCCCATGGACTGCCTGGTGAGAGAATGATTTCATAAACCGAAGTGCTCTGCTGAATACGTCCTTCCTTCCACCCTACACGTTTCTAGTTGTCAAATCGAGACAAAAGCACTTCAAGTGATGTGGAGCACGGTGATAGACACCTGCAAACACATATGACTGAAGAGAACAATTTGACAAGTGGTTGAGAAACTAGCTGAATAAGTTTCCTGGGGCATAGGGGAAACTTTTAAATACTTTGGTGTCTAAAGAAGACTGGTCCAAGGTCAAAATTCAGAAGTCATCCTAACTCCTTGCTTACACTGAGAAAAGACAGTATTTTACAAGTGCTAATCTTTAAAAATCTGCTTTTTTAATGGATCTAATTTCCACAAATGTTCAATAAGACTGACCAGACAAACTTAAAACTTTGAAGATGGGGAGGATATTCTGCCATTTCCAGAAGTACTTCAGTAGGGTAGTGATGACATTTACTCACACCTAGAAGCTTGGTTGCTTTTGCAACCTTCCATTGCCCATAATACACATACAATCAAGTATGCACTCTAACCATATGCCCTAAAGTGTCTTACGTAACTGTAAGAATGAATTAGGATCTAGTATATGTCTGCACTGTGTACTTTGTTGTGTGCAAAGAAACCAAAGATGGTATGAAACAGATCAATTATTTTAAGTAGACTAATTTATTGTTTCTTTTACTTCCAGGCATTTCTGAAAACATTACCTTTAGCAACTGTAATATATACTTTATCATTTATTAAAAAAACTGATTTTAAAATTGTTTTAGGAAACGATACAATTTTTACATCAACTAAAAGGAGATTTTTACATTAGAATTGTCTGTAATTGAGTTTGCAAGCAAGCAATTCTCTTTTTGCCAGAAAATGATGCTAAATACAAAGAACACAAAATTAGGCTAGTAATAAAAAACAAGGGTTTCACACACAATACCTGCATGTAATGTACATCTGAAGCCTAACTAAAATGAATAAGAAAAAGATCTATGAATTAAATATAGTTTTCACTAACACTACATAAAAAGCAACCTTACTGTCATAAACAGTCTGTGTTACCTAGCGTACTTGTTCATCAAGACATGCTCAACAGCTACCCCTCTTTTTGAATACTGCTCTTCCAAAGATCTATTTCACTTAACACCAAGCACTGGTAAGAGTTGTCACAACATAACATATTAACTTCACAAATTGTTGTTCCTAAAAAACCTGTTAGATAGTATTATTAAACAGCATTTTGATTTTTTTTTTTTTTTTCCCAAAAAGCTACAGCACTGAATAGAAGCTGCTTCTTTGAACACAGCAAGCTGATTTGAATATATTTCAGCCTCCCACAAGAGGCTGGATATTTTGCCCATTTTCCAGCTTAAAATTTTATCTTCAGTAGATCTTCAGATCTACTAAATTAAGTTCTTAAAAGCACAGATTTTTTTCAGACTGCCCACAGTGATTCGTTTCATCTCCCACCATAGATAGAAATAAATCATAAAAATTGAGCAAATACATACTGTAGCTGACATAGTGACTATATCCAGACTGGTTACCATTCAGATTTTCTCCACAATTCTTTTGTTAGGTTTTGAAGGATACAGGAAACAGTAACTGCTCATGCATTTTTTGATTCTTTATTTTTTCTTTCTTTTTTTAATCAAACTGTACCTTAGCACTACCCTCTTCTCAATCTTCCTTTTCCATTTATACAAAACAATCTCTCTGCTTTTTTTCCCATCCCTCATCCCAAATGGATCTTGGACATCCCCTTATATTTCATGTCTCGTTAGTGATGGAAAATGAATTGGCTCCTGGTATGGATCTGTTACTACATCGTGCTTGTATTCAAAACCAAAAATAAAGAAACAAATGACTCCTCATGAGAAGTCATCTGAGACTCAGTGCTTTAATATTTATTAGCAAACACTATAAATTCCCCCCAATTAGAGGGATTAATAAGGAGTCTATGAAATCTCACTTTATCACATTATAATTATAACCTTGGAACTTTTATATATGTATGTATATTTATACACACAAATTATGGGACACCATAACTGTAAAAAAATCTAAGAAAAAAATGCAAACCTCATCTAAGGTAGTCAAAATTTATTCATGTAAGTGGGGATTCAATATAGTTTGTCATTATCTAAAAAGTACAGTAATTCTTGTCATATCGAGTTATTCGTCTGCCAGTCAGGTCTGATTTATTTTGAATTTTTCTAAATATATTTTGTATTTTTTTCCCTTGGACAGCTATATATATGCAATACATATGCACTTGCATAGTGACAAAACTGTAAAGAGCAAAGGATGAAATACCCAGACCACACTTTGAAACAAGGAGGTGACATTAGAACATATTTTTTGTGAGGAATTTGGGCGCTAACCTGTCTTTACTCTTTAAAATATGCTGTACTAGTTTGTGATTTTCAACCTGCAAGCACAGAAGATACATTAACACAGTAAAAGGAATATAGGCAGCAATGAAAGGAGTAAGGACAACTCGGCAAAACAGCACACCTTTTGAACCCAGGATATTAATTTCCTACAGTTAAGCCTGTGATTCTAAAAACACTTGGCAAAACCCTTCAGATAGCTCATCTAAAATGCACTCTTCACAAACATGAAGCAAGAAAAAACAAGCCAAATACGTCAAGTAAATTATGCAGTGATCCAGCCACTTGTGGTGAGATCCAGAAGACACTTAAAGGTTGTGACACTGAACATGGTAACAGATGCTGAGAACCCAGCTCCTGGGGCAGAAACCACAGGCCTCAGGCACCTGAAGCTATTATAAAGTGGGTGGAGAAAAAGAAGTTGCCTAAAAGTAGACCAGATTCAGAACAGGAACCCCTAAGTAACCTATGTGAAATCCTCAATGCAGAAGAACATCTCAAATCTTTTCCATTTATAGTGACTAAATCAGATGGCAGAGACATACAAAACTGTTAGACTACAATCCACAGCTACTATAGTACAGTTACAGCCATCAGATTCCAACTCATATTCTGTTTACTGTCTTTAAGCATCTAAACCAGTAGAACATGCTTCACCATTCATTTTGCAAAAATAAATGCAAGCCAGCAGAAAGAAATGAGAATACAGCTTTTTTCCTGTCCTGCTGCAATTTTGCTATGTACCAATACAGTGGGCACTGACTAGATAAAAATCAGCTTTGCAGAAAAGCACTTCAGGGTCCTGGCAGACAGCAAGTGAACATCAGTCAGATCATGCCCAGCAGCGATGAAGATGGCCAACTACATACTAGGCTGAAATAGTGAAGCCAGCAGGTTGAGAGAAATGATTTGAACTCTGTTTGGCACTGGTGAGACCACCACTGTGGTACTGTGCCTAACTTGGACCTGCTACTGTAAGAAAGACATAGATATACTGAAATTAATGCACTAGATGGCCTTGTCAAGAGAAGCTGAAAGAACAGGGTTTCTTAAGCCTTAGAAAGTCTTATTACCTTCTAAAACTACCTAATGCCAAGTGCAGGGAATATACAACACACAGCAGCATGCAGGCGCAGAAGATAATATATTCTTATTAGATATGGAAAAAGTCTTGTGGAAGTGGTCAAACACTAGAAGAGGGCCTTACACAGGCTTTCAGACCTCCATCTTTGGAGGTATTCACAACTCAAATGGACAAGAATCCAACTGGATGTGCACAGAGCAAAGGATTGGAGTACAAAGCTCCAGAGATCCCTTCCCACCTAAATTGTTCTATGACTGACCCCAGTGATAACTGTTCACATTCAGTATATGAATTATACTAAGTATACGTTCATATATTCATATAATATTCATATGCTGCTCACCCTGCCATTTCTCTCTTTTCCTTATTTACTTGCATCTCATAATTTCTACAGTCTAAGTACATAAAAATAGATCAAAATTATGGGATAACCATTCATTAGCTTACATTCCACAGAGGAACTGGTAAGGAAGAAGACCAGCCTGGCTGAACAGAGAAATGTGGCTACAGCTTAGGGAAAAAAAAAAAGAGGGTTTATGATCTTTGGAAAAGAGAGCAGGACACTCAGATGGATTATAAAGATGTTGTAAGGATGTGTAGGGACAAAATTAGAAAGGCCAAAGCTCGTCTGGAGCTCAATCTGGCTACTGTTTGCTGAAGACAATGGAAAATGTATTTATAAATACATTAACACAAAAAGGAGGGCTAAGGAGAATCTCCAGCCTTTACTGGATGTGGGGAGGAAAGTTAGTGACAAGAGATGAGAAAAAGGGTGAGGTGCTTAATGCCTTCTTTTCCTCAATCTTTAGTGGCAAGACCAGTTGTTCTCTGGGTACCCAGTACTCTGAACTGGTGGAAGTGGATGGGAAGCACGATGTGGCCCTCACTATCCACAAGGAAATGGTTGGTGACCTGCTACAACACTTAGGTGTAAGCAAGTCGATGGGGCTGAATGGGATCTACCCGAGGGTGCTGAGAAACTGGTGGAAGAGCTGACCAAGCCCCTTTCCATCATTTATCAGCAGTCCTGGTTATCAGGAAAGGTCCCAGTCGATTGGTGGCTAGCAAAATCCCTTTTGGCCCCTATAAGAAGGGCCAAAAGGTAGACCTGGGAAACTATAGGCCTCTTAGTTTGATCTCAGTGCAGATTATCTTGAGTGTCACTATACAGCACTTGCAGGGCAACCAGGCGATCAGGCCCAGTCAGCGTCGGTTTATGAAAGGCAGGTCCTGCTTAACAAACCTGGTCTCCTTCTATGAGGAAGTGCCACACTTGGTGGATGACGGGAAAGGCTGTGGATGTGGTCTACCTTGATTTCAAGCAAGGCTTTTGACACCATTTTCCACAGCATTCTCCTCAAAAAACTGTCCGCTCTTGGCTTGGACTAGCGTATGCTTTGTTGGGTTAGAAACTGGCTGCGTAGCCATTCTTGCAATAAGCTTACTAATGCTCCAGCTGGTATCAAGGACAGAGCCACCACTGATTCTAAGCAACTGCTGCCAGAGGAATATCATAAGATCTTCCATGAGCATACATACACACACACAAAAAAAAAGAAGAAAAATGTGATTTTCTTCACTTTTCTTTGCACACAATGTAGTCTTTGCTTCTAAATCTCCTTTCAAGTGAGTTTAATGGAAAGAATGCTCAACAAAAAGAGTAAATACTTAGTGCAGCTCACAGAAATCAAAATTTACCACATTATATGACAACAAGTACCCAAGTACAAGAAAAACAACTTAAATCCATAAATCCATGTCTAAACTGGACATTGCTTAACAGTCTCAAGCAGACACAGGAAACCTTACCTAGCTCACGATGGTGAAGTCAATGAAAGGCAAACCTAGATTCTGCTTCACACCTGTAAATGCTGTAATTTATTAACTTAGGTCCTTACATCATGACTCTCGCTCATTAGCCAGAAATTGTAGCCATATGAACCTTAGAAATCAATCATGCTGTTATTAGCAAGACAACTATGCTCACCTGAGAACTGTAAAATACTGACAAACGAAATACATTTTTATTTTAAATAAATGGAGGTAAAAAAAAAACAAATAGAAAAGTAAATCGACATGTCACATAAGCCAGCAGAGTAGATATAACAATTTATTTCAGTTTTGCTTGGTAACTAATGACTTCTTTTAATACCCATAGGTTTTGCGATTTGTGACTCAAAGGCTTTCTGCACTACTGTCAACCAAGACTCAATAATTTAGCATTGGTTTGTCATATGACTCCGACAAGCAATGTTTGATCTTCATCATCCTGTCATATGATGCCAAGTGACATGATAAATTGGCAATAATACACTAAAATGTAAGACATGACAAACATTTCCCTCTATCTTTAGTCCATATGACCTTTAACATTACAGGGCACAAGATGTAAACTAAAAATATGGAAAAAAATTGAAACAAGAATACAGCTACAGATTCAAATCATAGTTGATGACAAAGACTGAGATATTTCCTCCAGCAGAGGGCTCTTGCCCAATATTGAAGTCAAACTCCACACGGGGACCAAACCAAAATATGTAAAAGAGTTCTGAATTTTTATTCAGACTAACGAGTTCTCCACTGTAATGCCAATGCATTTAGAATCTTCTCAACTCAGTTCTTAGTTTCTAGATCTTTTACCCCCCCCAAAAAAAAAAATAAAAAAATAAAAATCCATGCTTTGCTGCAGACACTCTCTCCCTTATTAAATGTTTAGTGGTTTTTTTTTTTTTAGATTTACAAGATGCCTTTTCCTACAGAAGATAAAATCCAGGATATTAGAAAAGCACATATATTTTAATTGAGCTAAATTTTATGCTATTGTGGCTTTGAAAGATAACAGACTGTTGAAGATTTATAGGAGGCAATGACAAACCTTTTCTTTAAATTATTGTGGAAGATTAGAATTTCCACTTGAGTATTTCTATTTCATAGTCTACATTCAGTGCCTCTACCTAATTATTCAAACAACTGATGCATATCATGCAACAGAGATGTACACCTCCACGAATCATTGGTTACATATACAACCTAACACATAGCGAGCTCAAAATGAATTTAAACAAAATTGTTAAAACACGTGCCATTTTATGTGTGATGGTAACATCATAGCAAACCACATTAAACTGGTATTGAAACGGATGTATTAAAAACAGTTCAGGCAGAATTACCTAACTGGATGCTTACAGTACTTCTGTAGAGCTAATCCAGCCATGGCAAAAAAATATTCATTTCATCTGAGCAGCTAAGCATATTGGCAATATAATGAGGAAGCTCAGCTAGGTGGCTAGTTAGCATTTTTTCCCTGAAGCACTGAAACTCCTATTAAAGTTCTACACCAGAAGACTTAAAAAAAAACAAAAAACAAATCTGATCCTAAATCTAAGCACCTTATGATTGACTGGTGCTTGCTATGGAAGGCATTGTAAAACCATCAGCTGCACTAGCACAGAAGACAAAATCTTAAAAATAAATAAATTAAAAGAAACCCACAGCAAGAGTGACCACATTTAGTAGAGAGCTGCATGCAGAAGCAAAGGTCAAATACAATATTCTCCTATACTTTTCATGTGACAGTAATAGCTGTTTTTAGGATGCTATTGCTTCTTGTAAGGCACAGTAACATTGACCTAAGGCCCCATATTTTAAGAATGCAATTCTTGTATCAAAGACTGTCTTTCTCAGTGAGCACTTTTGAGCAGCATTTTATTAATTCACTATCACTTTGTAAAGCATTAGTCACAGACAAAAGGAGTTGGTAGAGGGTGTAAACTTGCTGGGGAAAAAAAAAAAAAAAGAAAAACATAGGTTTGCCAACAAGAAAGCTAATTCATTATGTCATCTTAGACTATGATTATTGAATGAGCAATCTTTCTCTTCAATATTCAGCAAATATTTTATAAGAATCCTAATCAGGACAGCACCTCAGCTAAAATAGCTTGGTGTCATCTCCTCAACTCATGGATAGTCGCATCATTATAGGATTTGAATTTCTATGTTTTAGTGATTTGAAAACATTTTCTCTGGTAGAGTATCCCCCCAGGGAATGCATTCACTGGCATTCCAGACTAACAGTGCCAGAGGTCAGACTCCAACACAGCCACCCAGAGTTGCTGAAGGTTTTAATGTTCCACACATTTTTGACTGAATAACTGTTAAATGAATCACTTTTACACACTAGCTGAAAAAAAAAAAAAAAAAAAAAAAAGTAGCACTGTCACAACATTAGTTTTTATGGTCGACTGAAAATTAGGAGAAAGTGAGAAAGAAAATAAGAGACCCAAAAGCATCTAAATTTCTAAAACTTCAGCTGCTTACTTACACCTTTATAAAGCTACAAAAAATCAACATAAACAAAAAAAAAATCATCTTAAGACTCATGCTGGTGCTTTCTGTCTCAGTAAGTGCCAGAAACACCAACAAAAAAAGAAAACCCCTTCTTGCATTTTTGCTTTTCAATTTTTCCTGGCCAGAAATCAACAAAACATGGCACAGAGCAGTCTCATATTTTTCAAAAAAAAAATAAATTAAATTTTCCTCAATAACACCTGACAGGGATAGGACATTCCTTTCTCTATATGAAACACCTGTTAAATAAAGGTATTTAGTGTTAGGATGAGGAATTCCTGAAGTGGAATGGGATTGTAGGAAAACAAAAAAAAGGAAAAGAGAAAGAATTCCACCACTCCATTTCTAATAGGTAAATCTTCAACAGCAGTGCCAACCTCCCATCTGTTGTAATAGACTCAGTTTTATGTGCAGTCTGGCCACTGTGTGCACTTTAGGAAAAAGGAAGGAGGATGGGAAAAAAAAAAAACGGAAGCCAGAATGGTTAAATATCAGTTTGACTTTATAAGGAATTAACATTTATAAGCAGGACAAGAAATTGTAATTGCATTATCTGCTATGCAACTGTATCCAGTTTTGCATTTATCTTGTTCTTTCTGCAATGAGCAGGCAGACTTTCATGCTTCAATAACAGACTCATAAAAAGTGCCTGATGGACTGCAGAAGGTATTTCTACTGCCCTAAAAAATTACGTAAATCAAATACTGCGTAATTGCCACTTTCCAGCTAAATACTATTATAAATAATTGTTTGCACAGCCTTATCATTTTTTCTGCCTGTCGACTACTGATAAAGATTCACTCCCTAAATCATTTTAATTTCCTTTTAGTTGTCAGAAAGGAGGTTTAATATGGTGATAAAGAAATATCTGAAAAAAAAAAAAAAGTGTGTTTTACTTTTTAAGAGTTGTATAATTTTGTGTAGTTGTTTCAAAAGCAATGTACTATCATTTTTTTGGTTCATGCCCAATGACACCAATTTGTTGTGACATATGATATTCTCGTAGAAAGCTTTGAATATAAATATTTTGATTAAATTTTGTAATGTGGCATACATTAGCATAATGCCTTTTGTTCTGAGTACCTGAAAACTCAGGTTCTGTCAGAGACACATAAGTATTCCTGTATTTTCACCTAGTATCACAATACTAATGACTAGCAAAATTGTGCTCACTGGTCTAGTTTCACTCCTACATTCTCAATATGACATTACTCAGATGGCAGTAACTGACAGAGTAAAAGCTGATATTTTTTTCATCATCTACAAATATATTATTTTTAAATTTACAAATCAAACCACGAGAAATGAATTCCACCATCCAATTTTATCTGCTAATTGCAGATAAAAATAGTGGGCCCATCAAACTGTGGTTACCAAGAATGAATGCACACAAATATGGAATTAGTTGAGTTTTTGGCAGTAAGTCATGTATTTTTATATGTAAATAATACCTTTGAGCTACGATCATATTTGGCAGCACCAAAATGGCATATGCAATTGCTCAAGTCAACAGATTTTCTTCAAGAGCTATGCTGCTTATGTTTACTATTCAACTTTACAGAGATTAATTTCACAAAAACAGAGTTTTAATGTTGCAATATCCCTAGGGGTATGCAGTCATCAGTTTGCATAATGGTATTTTAGTAGGTAAAAGGATACCTCAAAGAGTCTTACAAAGAAACAAATACCACTTTTGCATGCAAAAGCAAACAAACAAACAAAAAATTTGGAGTATATTCAGATGTATTTCTTTCCCTTTCAAAGGGCTGAAAGATTTCCACATTCTATACTATATTTTAACATACTACCACAAGAAGCAAAAGGGACAACATTATTATTTGTTATGGTATCAATTTAAATAACAATAATAATAATAAAAATCACTCTTACAGCAGCATGAACGTTATTCATGCTGTAAGAGGATTGCTAACAATTAAAATGCTCTTTCAAACAAATACTTTGGTCAGATTTGCCTTCAAGAATAACCTAGTGTTTGGAAAAATAAAAATTTAAAATGGCTGGCTAAGTCATTGCATCCCCTGTTATTCTAATGATTCACCACAGGTCCATATCATAATCCTTTGGGAAAGGTCTTCTTGAAACAATATGTTGAAGAAGAACCAATTGCTGAACACTTATAACATTCTGATTTCAAATGTCCCAAAGATACTTACCTCTTTATGTTTAAGTATCCAAAGACTGAACAAAATAAAATAAAAGCTATCATAATGTCAAATTATTATAAGGAAAGCAAGAAGAAAGACAGCAAAACTTCTTAAATAACACGTTTTAAGAAGCTAGCTAGTCCTGATGTTCACAGTATCCATCTGTCAATAGTAAGGCATAGGTACTGTGGGCTAATTAAATGTTAATGAAATATAAATAATCTGCTGGTCTCAAAGCATTAGCTAAGGAGCAGTAACTGCATAACAGCTGCTGCAGCTCACCAAAAGTGCTCATGTCAGCACCTCAAACAACATCTAAAATCTGGCTTCAAAACATCTGAATGAAATAATAATGACTTTTTCACATAACTCACTGCAGAGAACTTGCAATTATTTCTGCTTGAGACAGAGGTGAAAGGTCCAAGTGATAGCAACAAAAGCTGAAGAGTTTCACTGAGGAATACAATTAGATAGGAGATTTTTTCCATCTACTGTTTTGCTGAAGTCTTTTTCAGTAAAGCACCGTGTTTGTAAAAGCAGTACTGTGTGAAGATGTTAATGATATTGAAAAAAATTTATGCCAGAAATATTAATGTTAGATACAAAAATAATTGACTCCTCATCCACAGCATCATGGAAAAAGGAGTGAAGCAGGTGAAGTTAAGTCTTAAGCTCACTTCCCATTCAAAGCCTGAATTTTATTCTCAAATTTTTTGACTGGCCTCCAACTGAATTTAATTCTATTCATCTCAAGTTTTTAAGCCTGGCCACCTAGATAGCTTTTAACCCAAAAAGGCTAGAAACTTCCTCCTTGACAGAAAGAAGGCTTACAGTTTGTGGTGACCCATCTGGGAAAGACAGAAAAGACTGGCACAGTGAGTGAAATCTCACACATGGGGCATACAGGAAGCTCAGTCAAGGCTTGAGGTAGAACACGAAAAGTGGTGTGAGAGAAGGAAATACACCACACCTTAACCATAGAAAGCATTTTGAAGGCTAACACATTTGAATTGTATTCCTAAAATGGAAATTCTACTTAGGAATGGCAGAAGCGTTCCCTCAGTTCAGGTTGCATGCATACTCTTACAGCCTCTTTACAAAAATATATTCTTTACAAGCATTACAAAAAATATACCTGAAAACTAGAAAGGATTATAGATTGCTGACTTCTAGAGACCTAAGAAACCTATAAATATGTTGCTTTTATATCAAGAGAGCAGGATTTCTATTCCATACCAAAACGCATTCACTCAGAAAGACACAAGCCATTATTGCAAAGACATAATATTTTTAAGAGGTACTGCAAAAAACTCTACAAATTCAGAGCAACAATACAGAAATGTTCTTTGATGAATGCCAACAAAGTCCATCAGACTTACAAAATATGATTCTGAAACTATATGGGAAATGTTTTATTCTGCTCTTGAGTAATTTGGCATGTCTTCAGCAAGAAAGAATGTTGCTGGAAATTGAGAAACCTGATAATCAGTATGCTAGTCACGTTCATCTGCTTAAAATAACACAAAGGAAAATTAAACAAACTATAATGCTACAAAGAGATAGCATCAGAACTAATTCTGAACCTCAGTTTCTTTTGTGTTCTGGAATCAGGGGAGTGTTTGTTAAAAAAAAAGCAAAACAAAAAAAAAAAAAAACAGAAAGAATAATTCAATTTACTGCAGACATGGCACATTGATGTCTGCGAAGTCCCTTTATACTAGGTGCATAAACACCTGCATTTGCCATAACAAGTCTACACTTCTGTGTTCAGAAAAAAAAATCAGTCCCGTTTTTGAACTAATAGTTAAGAAATTTCCAGCAACATTTGGAAAATATGAGCTTTTTTCAGGTCCTTGGCTAAGGTTAGTACACACATCATCAGACACTGTGTACGCATGGTGTGTCAATCCTAAGAAATATGGTCGCCATTTCAATTAACTGAAATAGCCTTTAGTGTGAAACCCATTGAGCAAATAAAATCAAAGGAACTCTGAGCAGGATGGGAAGGGGGGAATGTCACATCTTATTGAAACTGCAAGGAGAATAAGCTAGGCACTACACAACTAAACATAATGAAACTTGGCCAGAACAGAAGAGCTAGGGGATCTTCAATGACCACAAAAGGTCAGAATCATGATTTTACATCACACTTTACAACCCAGCAGCACATCATGACTCTGGGTCCCTAAGATTTCAGTTTGCAATGAAGTAAATACTACCCGCTAGCTCACTGGTATCAATCTCCTTTTTCTTTAGCCTTACCTAACTTTCATTTCCTAACAGAATTATTTCAAGTCAAAAAAGATAGTATTTTTAGTCATTGTGGTAAAAAAGCAGAAGGAAGTCTTGCTTATTTGTGCTTTATATTACACCTTCTTATGTAGTCCTAAAAAACATTATTAAGTGATATATGCACTCCGGATTTCAAAATGTTATGCTTAGTGTCCTGGTTTTGGCTGGAATAGAGTTAATTTTCTTATATGGTGCTGTGTTTGTTTGTTAGGTCGAGAACAATGCTGATAACACACTGATGTTTTAGTTGTTGCAAAGCAACAGTGCTTACACTAAGTCAAGAACTTCTTAGCTCCTCATACCACCCTGCCAGTAAAGAGGCTGGGGGTGAAGCAGGAGCTGGGAAGGGACAGTACCGGGACAGCTCACCCAAACTGGCCAAAGGAAGATTCCATTCCCTGGGGTGTCATGCTCAACAATTAATGTGTGGGGAGACGGCCATGGTGGGGAAGCCACTGCTCAGGGTCTGGCTGGGCATCAGCCAGTAGGTAGTGAGCATTTTGCATTACTTGTTTTAAATATTCTTTTATTATTATTATTTTCCTTTCCCGTCCTATTAAACTGTCTTTATCTCAACCCATGAGCTTTATCTTTTTTGCCAGTTGTCTCTCCCATCCCACTGGGGTGAAGTGAGCAAACGGCTGGGTGGTGCTTAGCTGCCAGCTGAGTTAAGGCAAAACAGTGACAGAAATGGAAAACAATGAAATGCTACTGTCATTTCCAAAGTTTCCCTACTAACTTGGAGAAAACACAAAAAGGTTTCAAGTTTCAAGCTTCCTTTTTTTTTTTTTTTCTCCTTTTAGATCATATTTCTCCTTTTAGATCACTCTTTTGCTAAGTCATAATGCTTTTATAACTTGCTTCTTTTGTATTTTGAATCTTTGTATTTTAATCTTTTATATTTCGCTTCTTAAGCTCTTGTCCACATGCAGTGAGGCAATTAAGGAGGATTTTTTTGTGTGTGAGCAACTGCAAATAGGTTTGAAAAGAGTCTCTCATACCACCGATTTCTCTGACGGAAGACAGGTTTGAGAGTATATCAGAACGATTAAGTGAGTAACATTAAAAAAAAAAAATACACATCACAGTTACTTCTGCAAAGCCGCAGCAAGAAAGGAGGCAATAACCACATTAAAATTTAAGTCCATCTAAATTTCTCTGAAAACCCCAGAGGTTTTATTAACCTTTTTAATCAAAGCAGCCAATAGGGAGAGTTGCAGACATGATGGGTTTGAAGTTTTTATATATTTTCTCTAAGTATTATGACAATATGAGAACTCTCAAAATTAGAAACTGACTTTTTACCTTGTATGCTTTTTACCTCTCAGCTGCACTCTGACCTCAGGCTTTGATAATTCTTTTTGCAATTAAATGAATGGGGCATATTCCTAAATCTTAATATGTTGTCTCCTCATTAATAAATACAAAAATACTTTCTGCTTCAGAGTATACATGAGAAGCAGGCCTTCAAAAGCAGCATTGGAGTAGAGTGGAAGCCCCCTTAAGGACTATTTAAGTATCACATTCATCCTGACAAAACAGCTAAAGACATATTTAACTGACGAACCATCATTCCAAGCTTCATCTATATGTAGCAGTACAGAAATTTTGAATGTGAACACAGAAGAGTTGTAAGCAGTATGGATAAAATATATTTGAAAACACAGTGGAAAAGGTTAGTGTTCTCTGCAGCACTTCTGCTACTCTAATTGCTGCTCGTTCCTTCATGCAAGAAATAGAAAGTTACTGAGTCTGCACGCTGTCTCCAAAATATCCTTTTATAAGCATGTCTCAAAAAAAAAAAAAAAAAAAACCAACCACTTTTCCTCCTTCTTTGCCCACATTGTGAGGTTTTCAGTTTGTGTTCTTAGGTGCATTTCACAGGTGTATCTTCTGTTCAGAGACAAAGCAGTTCCTGATACTCAGACAGTACCATGAAGTGACATGAGGTTAGGAGCAAGAAGAGAACTGTAGCCTCAACCAGCAACTCGGACACAAAACTGATGTTTTATGACTTAGAGCACTGTACAAAATTCGCAGTATCATGTGAACAGATACTAAACAGGTAGTTATAAAACCTACAGAAAGCAGGTAGTTGTTTACTCAAAATGTCTCTCAGTTTGTTGATACACTGCACTTAAACTACAAAAGGATTTTAATCAGTTCAAGTGAATAATGATAGTGAAAATGCTACTGAACTATGGGACTCCTCCAGCTCTTACAGTATTTTTCATTTTCTTCTTTTTTGTAGAACTTGGGTATCTGAAGAGTCTGTTAAAAAATGACAGACATTCAATACCCATTTATTTTTCAGCATTAAAGTTTGTATCTTTCTCCCTTCCTGTTAAGAACTACATGGCAACACAAAGGAGAATACTGTAAGAAAACTGTTTAAATTCCAACATACTGTGAGATTAATAAACCACAGAAATCTGACATCACTACAGATGCAAAGCGTTAATTGCCTTCAGACAAAGCTTTAAAAAACACACTCCGTAAGAGTGTACACAAAAAACTTCATCTTATTTGGAGGAAGGGAGCAAGATGAACTGTTGACTTGAAAAGTACCTGCAGTTCCTGAAATCTACCTTATCTGTACAATGTAATTTTTTTTTTTTTTTTTTTTTTGTCATTTGAAATAATTATAGCAGAAATAATTACAGAAAAGAAACAGCATGTCGACATCAGTAGAGTCAGGATTTGCAAAGCACTGAGACCACTCCCACAGCTCTGCCAGCACGCCCACTGCATTGCAACATACTGCTGTGCTGTCCTGCAGAGTCTCCGGCACTGCAGCAAAGCAGCTATCGCAACTACCCTCATCCACTTGCCAATGGCACATGTTGAAGGATGTAGATGCTACATTTTTAGTGGCCCTACCCCTTACAGATGGTTGCTACCCAGTACAATTTGTTTACTCTTCTTCTCTGGGAATCTTTTCTATAACCTGGCAAGGAAGGCAGCTCTAAATAAAACTCCTGTCATGAACTGAGACTGCATCTCAGAGAAAAGAGAGTTTAAGGTTTCATTTACAATATTTGGAAACACAAAAACCAGTATGTTAAGCCTGAAGTGAAACTCCATCATTGGAATTCTTTGTGAGTTGTGACAATATGCACCCGTAAATTGGGATTAAATGTAATCACTGACATTTAGGAGTCTGGAAACAGAAACCGGGGCCAGTGTCATCACAACAGGTTTCAAAAACTAGTCAATATGAAAACAAGCTAATTCTCATCTGCAACAGGGTTTTACTGTCTGGGGTAAAGATCAGCTATGTACTTGCAGTAAGAAGACTGCTTGAAAACAGTCATGTTAAAAGCAGCAGATATTGGGGGACTCAGGATATATTTTATGATAAATCTTGGGTCCTTTCATTCACTTTTGCTTGCCCAGTTCATGATAAAGACTATCAATTGGTCATGGCATTGTGCATGTACTTTAATGTTCACTAAAGTAATATTAAGTTGTCTGGTAATACCATATTTTTCCATTTACTGAATTTTGCAATACTGCAGAAATACCTTAATATATTATACCAATACAAATTTAAAAGCAGTAAAGTGTTTCAGTAAGAAAATGAAGCTTCTTGCCCAACTGCGGATTTGACAGTGAAAAAAAGTAATGGTTTATTTATCTTGTCTGATGTTAATCTTTGTTGGTATTCCCTAAAGTCAAATATATCCATATGAGGTAATGTTTTTTATATGAAATTATGATTATTGCACAAGAGATGATGTTTTACATTACTTTCATGAAGGGGAAAAAAGAAGCTAATTTTTATCAGTCACTGAAATGAATCTTCAACAGTTTCCACTGCACTGCACATATCTGAACAAAAGCAGAACTTTTACTAAGAATTTTTATTAGTGTAGGCATCTGTATCCTTGGCATCTAAAAAGGCAGAAACGGTTCTTCCTGTGATGCATCTTCTCATAATACACATAAAACTTCTTTTTAAGTATATGCAAATTTGGAGATATTAACTTTACATTAGATGTTAGTTACATAGAATCGTAGACTATCCTGAGTTGGAAGTAACCTAGAAGTATCATCAATTCCTACTTCTGGCTCCACCCAGGACCACCGAAAAGTCAACCTGTGTGTCTGAGAGTGCCATCTAAATGCTTCTGGAACTCCGACTGGCTTGGTGCTGTGAACACTCTTGTCCCAGTGCCCCACCACCCTCTGGGTGCAGCACCTTTCCCTAACCCCCAGCATGACCCTCCCCTGTCCCAGCTCCATGCCGTTCCCTTGGGTCCTGGTGCTGTCCCTAGAGAGCAGAGCTCAGAGCTCATCAGGGAGCTGCAGGCCACCATGAGGCATCCCCTCAGTTTGCTTTAGGCTGAACAAACCAAGGGATCTCAGCCACTCCTCATATGTCTTCCCCTCTAGACCTTTCACCATCCTACATCCTAAACAACAACAAAATACAGTTTTCAAGAGATACTATCTGCTTACATGGCTCAACATCTTTTTGGCTTTGAATGTCTGAAGTATATTTCACCCTGCCTGGAAAAAAAAATAAATAATAATAATCCTGGAGAAAAGGTCATGGTTTTTCTCTGGAGCAACATCAGGTTATACATCTGGTAATCTGAAACTCTACTATCAAAATTCTTCTGATGGACTCAGCAACCAGAAAACACATGTACAAGATCATGAAAAGACATTACATCATAACAACCAACTTTCATTAGCAGGACAGAGGGCACTAAACAGCATCTGAAAGCAGCTTTTTTTTCCCCCAGTATAACATTTTTGTCGGTGTTATATACCATCTAAAAACCCTATGCAAAACTAATGAGTTTTTTATATTTTGCTGTGTTGGCAAATGACTTCTCTTCTCTTAAGATCTTGCACACCAGTGCATACTAACAGTGCTAAGATCTTTCAAAAGGAACATTTTAACAACTCTTTTCTTGCTTAGTGATATAATCCATGCAAGATTTTTTTTTTCTTTAATATGTTTATAGTAAAATGCTAACAGTGAGAAAATTGAGATTTAAAGCAATATCGTTTGGCTTCAAACAGCACGAGTTCACTGGAATACACTGAAATAGTATCTTAACACAAGCACATTGCTTCAGTTCCAACTTAAAAAAAAGAAACAACTAGTTTCCAGAGTGCAAGTAACAGTAAGTTATAAAACCAAACAGAAAAAAAGAAAAAGAGAGAGAAAGAAAAAAAAAGAAAAAACAAAAACAAGAAGTATAGGTAAGTTAAGTATGACATTACAGCAACGTTCTATACCATAAGCAACCAGCAAAATCAATATTCTGGTATCTTTTCTTTTGCCCCCCAAAACCCATTTCAATACTGTAAATGAAATTATACATTTGTATTTCCTTGTTGAAGAATCATTTCAGCAAATACTACTTATGCAATTACTTTCAAGCACATTGGACATTAACTGGAGCTTTGATTATGTTGTCAACACAGAACCCAGCCACAACAAGAATTAGTAGAAGTGATAGATCTACCTTTCACTAAACATGGCGAAGGCAGTTCTATAGCTATAGCTGCTGTACCATCTCATTTTACATTTTATAAACCCAATCACAGACAAAAGTGAAATATATTCCAGAGGAAGTTGAGAAAAAAAAAAAAAGCATCCATGTCCCACCCCACCCCTTCAAAATCCCCAAACTTACAGTGATTTCTCCACAGTTAATTCAGTAAATTCAATATGCTATGGAGTTCAGCAAATTAAATGATTAATAGCCTAACAACTAAAGGTGGTTCTCTGGCCTGATAACAAACCATCTCTACTGGGATTGCATTTTGGTTTTGTCAAACATACTGCATACAGATGTAGAATAGGAAACTTCCAACCACAGAACGTGGCTTTTTTGCAACTCTTAAAAAAAAAAACACCAACAGCAACAATTTAATACTGCTTAAATACCTTTCACTGATAAAGACTCCAGTCTTTTATTATCTGACTGATAGGATGTCATAGAAGTTTCCATAGAGGAAACCTGGAAGAATTACCCACAACATTGAGGGTGCAGATTAATTTCCATGTTATTTGAGCTCAGCATGAATAAATACTGCTCATGTTACTTTCTTGGGATATGCAGATTATGAGACTTCAAAATCAAAGCTGGTGTTTATTCTGAAAAAAAATTCTTCCTTGAACGGACTGAAAAAAATGCATTATTTTGGTTAAAAGTATCATTACTTTTAAGAAAAAGAAAAAGATGACATCACATTCCCTGTCAGTAGAAAAGTAGCGTATATATGCTTGCATAAGCCATATATGCAATCAGTGAGTTTCAAAGAATGTCTTGTCCACAAACTAAAACAGATATTAAAAAAAGATACCAAGCTTTTAAAACCTTAGGAACATCTAGTAGAGTTTTAAATGCTTATCTCAAAATGAGCTAATACAAAAGCATTCTGTCTTTGACTGATGCCTTTTTTTCCAGAGCCATTCTTTTCTACAATATGTTTTATTAATTTTTGAAATTCATTGGTACAAGAAACTACAATGCATCATTAATTAAAGCCATCCATATAATTTATTTCCAGTGTAAATGAAGCTCTAGCATTATGCGCCTAACAATGCCTCTGGCTCCTTAGATCCCCCAAAGAACGGCTATTCTGCTGCTTAACTAGGTTTCTCATTCCTACATTGTACTAAATAAAGATTAGATCTGTTTTGCACTAAGACCACTACATTTAATTAAGCATAAATGGTTCTTGCTTTGCCCACAGTTATGCATGGGTAATTCTCATTCAGCTGAGCCACTGATTTCATCTCCCATTGACCAATTTCTTTTTTTTTTTTTAAATCTAAAGAGCAGAACAATGGCCAACAGTTCCAAGTCCATTTGAGGTGAAGGTAAACTTAATGTGCAATGATTATGAACATTATACTTCAGACAAGATTTTGATCTAGAGAATCTAAAAGACATTTGGAAATTTTGATGTAATATTTTTTAAAGTGAAGAATTTGATTCCATAAAAGCTTTACTTGATGGTACCCCTAAATTATCAGTTCACTTTCAAGAGTAATTATAGAAAGCAAATAATTTATTAGTATCTTTTTTGAAAAAAATAAAAAAGTGAAGGCTTCATGTCTAATAGCAAATACATGTGCAGCTTCTAAGCTTCTACATTACAGAATTATATCTATACAGTAGGATTCTGGCCTGACTTGACTCAACACTTGTGTGGTTCTCTTCCAGACAGTGGCACAAAATATCAGCTATGGGAATGCTGTGTTAAGATGGTTCTGATCAGCTTATATAAAACCAACAAATACATTCAAACTAGAAATCAGCTGGTAGATTAGGAAATAAGTGCAAATATGACAACTCAGCAGCTACATGAGGAGTCTGTTTTCACTAATTTTTCTTTTTAGATGTCCTCACCTGTTTGCAGCCTGTATATTGGAATTCCTAGTGAGTTGAGACTTGTTTTAATGACTCTTCCTAAGGAATTGAGATTTGTTTTACTAATTGTCACAGAAGCATGAGTTTTACTTAGGAAAAGTAATGAAAAGATGTGAAAAACATGAAATTTGTTGGTCATTCTGTTTTGTTTTTCAACAGTGCCAACTCTGACAGGGACAGCTTCATACAAACTCCCACTTCTTATTAGCTCTACTGCAGCATGCTCTATTCTCTACATCATTTCTGTGCAACTCAAAAATGCTCTGGTAGACTTCAAGACTGCAGCTGTAACCTCCCTCCCTGCTGGAAGGTTTCTGTGCAATGCTAAAGCACAATGATCAAGGTTTGCAACCTGCAAAAGGTGACAATAGCCTGGCAAAGCTACTATGCAAGGTGTAAAGCAACCATTTGATTCAACTAGAATGCCAGGAGTAATGTATTTGTTTTTTTTCAAGGTTTGGGATCATTATCTATCACAAATGCTTAGGATCCAGACAAAGTATTCCATTTGGAAAGAAGTTAGACCTTAAGTATCTAATAACTAATACTTTGTTAGAACCCCATTACCATGAAAGATTTCATCCTTACCTACTGAAATCACTATGGATAGCAAATTTATTTATAAGTATCATTAATATCTAAAGTGCATTTTAAATGTACATGTAATGAAGGACAGAAAAGGTAAGAGATCGCCAAATTTCTTTTTAATAGCTGGAACTGTGCTAGAGTTTCTATTCTACAGCCTTTGCCTCAAAAGAAATAAATAATTTAAATTATTCAAAATAGAAATTAAGTCCCTTCTTTGTAAGGACACAACTTTCACCTCTGAATTACAGCTGTTTGTTGTCTCCTCCCATTGAATAGCTGAAAAAATCTGACTAGTTTTGATGGAAATAAGAATTCTTTTATCTTTAATGTCTTTTTTTCAGTTTACAGTACTTATGTTCCTAAAGTTCTTTAAACACTGCTATGAAAAAAAAATATTTACATTTCACAAGACTATATAATCTGTTTGTTTTACGCAACGAACACTGGATAAAACTGCATAAGCTTGCCACAAAGACTATACAGAGGCTTAAAATTCAATGGACAAGTCATTTGCTTAAATTTGATTAAGTATGCAGATCTTCATAGCACTGTAGCTGAATTTTAAAAATATATTAACTTCACTACAGCACTTACAGACTTCAGATAAAAGTTCATTTATGTTAAGTCACATTTTCTGCTAAACTCAAACACCAGAATTTGTGTTTTTCAAAAAATGGGAAGAAGAAAGAAAAGGTCCCAATTTTATGATCTCATATATGTATAAGGACAGACATCCTCTACTAGTAGAGAAGGTAATCAGAGCAGCAGACTTGGGCAGTACAAATTGCTGGACAAAAGCACTTGGCATAATACAAGACATTGCATTTTATCATTTATCATTTTTAATGACAGAAAATTAAAGCCCACAAAGCAAATCTCAACTGTTAAACTGCTTTACCTAACTACAGTGTATTGGCATTAACTTAAGAAATGTGAAGGGAGACTGTGATTAGTCTTTTGAAGACAATATTACAGCTGCCGCAGTTTATAGTTATTGATCTACATAACTAATGATTATAAATTGCTTTTAATTACCTTAGTCTATCACTACCTATAGGAATTAGCAACCTTAGTATAGGTATCATCTACAGTCAAAGTTTCCCTAAAAATCTTGTTTGACCCAAGGTTTTCTATTATTTTAGTTTTGGCAGATTAATAAAGCCATTGTGAACTAAATTAAGAAAAAAAAAAAGTCTTTGACCAATATGTGATGTGATGTGCTCACATAGCCAAGAGTCTGCATCCAAGGTGACAGCTATTTAGAATACATGAATTTTTTATAGGTGTGCTTGAATGAACAAGTTTATCCCTGTATCATCAATATACAATAGGATTCATAACCCCAAGAAACCTGAGGAGTAGACACCAAGACAGCAATGCTTTCTGCTCATCAGCATTCACAGAATGGACCGGGTTGGAGTGCATGTTTTCATTTTCAACAGCTCACAAAGTACACAAGCCCATTACAAAAGACTGTCCTAATGTAAGCAAGTTCAAATTCAAGATTAGGCAGCTCACAAAATGTAGTAGCTGTATTGAAATGGACTTCAGCAAACCCCTCCTGTAACAAAAGCATGATTGAACAGAGATAAGCATGTGTTCTTACATTCACTGTCAACAATGAAGAACATTCTGAGAGATATAAAACACCCAGCTTCATCCCTTTGATGTCAATAAAAAAAATCTATAGAAAGTGGGCTACAATGTCAAAGAGAAATGCAGGCGGTACTCAAAAAAAAAGCATCCAGAAAACACTGAACTATATCAACTAAAAAAAATAAATTAATCTGTCATCATTCCCAGAGAACTAGCTGACAGTAAGTAACTATGTACTTATGCCAACAGTGCTATGCAAACACTTCCACCACATCAGACAGTATTCCATTCATGCTAAAATATTGTTTTTCAGTAAAACTAATGAGAGAAAATGAAAATACTAACTTTGTTATTTTTAGGGTTTAATAAAGGCTGATCAACACCTGTTTTAGGTTTCTTGTCATGGCACTATATTGAACCACTGACACCTACATGCATAGCTGCAACTATTAATTCTTTGAGAAATATCTCTGTAGCTTCACTGCTATGAGGCATGACATCAAGCCACGGAACTGCCTTGATCAACCTGATTTATTCGCAAGGTACATAGGAATCCAGTACAGATGGCACAGGCATCCCATTTTATGTGTCATCTCTCTCCCCATTACAGGAATGAAAACGAAGCAAAAGAGTAGATGAGTAGTATTTCTGCATTATCAGGAGCAATCTGAGCCTGTGTCATTTTGTTTTTACTCTGGTATAAGGAAAACATAGGAAACATGACTAACCCTTACGAACCTCACCTAAGATTGATTAAATCCCCCCAAAGATCCATTGCCTATATGTATTTTCTAATACATCTGAAATCTTGCCTGCCTCCAGTAGCTAATGTTTTAGAGAAGAGGTAATAGTCTTCCACTGGTTAGCAGATGATCAAAGGAAAGTTTGATGTATTGTAAATATACTAACTTAAAATCTCTGCCGATAGTTTTGCTTATTCACTAATGACTACATCATTCTAAATAATATGGAGGATGTGTTTGGAAAATATTTTTAGAAAGTGTTCAATGTCAGAGGAAAGTTAGTTCAGGCTACATGCTTAGCTAGTGCTAGCAAAAATGGTGCATAAATATAAACCTTCTGAAAGTCTGTTTTGCCCTGTACTTACTTTGCAAGTGTCTCTTAGGAAAACAGGTGAAGGTGGCAAATCAGGCCAATGCCATACTAATACTAATGGATGCAAGGCTGCTTTTACTTCATAGAAAATAGACTAATCATTCTATGATGATACATGGACTGCCCAAATCACTCGAGTACCCAATCCTTCTTGATGGCTTAACTCAAGTTACTTGCTCAAATTCAAGTGAGAAAAACAAGCTATAAAAACATACTCATGTTTTTGTCAAAAGCCGGACTTCTTGTTTTTTATTATTTTTTTGACGTGTTCAAAGAGGTCATCTTTGAAGCAGCTGTCAAAAAGTGAAATAAAAAAAAAAGACCTTGATTTCTGTCAATGCTACAAAAGGTATTTTCCTACCAGAGGACATACACCAGGAAAAGCTGCTCATTCCTTCCAGATCTGTACAAACTCTCGCACAGACCGGCTGAGCAGTGCCTGTACTTGCTTCGCTTTCTGGCTACCAGTGACACTACCAGCCTACATGATGCGAAACAGGGCTCAAGCAAGGAAGTATTTCAAAGAAGTAATTCTAAACCCTATATTTATTACAGTTCTGTTAGCAATTTTGTCTTCAGGGAGCACAACAAATTTGTTTAAATTCCTATTGAAGGCAATTTCATGAGCTTTTCAGTACTGCTTCAAACAGGCTCAGGATGGTAAGGAGGCAGCATGTAATTATCATGGCAGCTATACGTTTGGAGCCAAGTGATGCTTGGTGGGAATTTGAGTAAGATTCATAAAGGGCTACTAGTGGTGATCAGGACAAAACTATCTATACCACAACTTACTACCTTTGCACATCATCTTTATGGAGAAGGATGTCAGGGTCAGGGGTATTTGGAAAGCTGAGAACAGGCCACTGAGCTCATTCTTACACTCCTTCCTAGCAGTTTTCTGTTCATTCACTCTTGATAGCAGTTTGGAGTTAGGTTGAGACATTTAAGGTTATTAAATGATCTAAGCAAATGAAAGTGTGTGACAATGTAAAGCATTTATAAAGAGAAGTATTTTCTTTGCCCAAAATGCATTATCCAGAACGCTTCAGTTAATGACATCGTGGCTGGAAGACACAAAACACCTCCTCACTTTTTAAAGGTGATGTAAAAAAAACAAACTACAACACACAGGTACAGTAAAGATCCCAAATTATCAGAAATTAGTCTAAAACTCAAGACTTCTTCACTCATGATTGAACACATACACAGTCAGGAGTAACTGACATAATGATGCAGAAGCACTTCCCAGAACACAGAAACCTTCCTTTTTCTCATATACAACTGTAACAAAATGCTTATGTCAGTATCATAAGAAGTATTACATACTATACAAAAGAGTTAAGACTTTTAAATGTATCTTCAATAACACTGAATATTTATTTCTCAACTTACTGTATTCTTACTTCAGTAAGAAAAACAAGCATGCTGTACAGTACTTCACACTGAAAGGTATCCTTTTTCAATTCACAAGCAAGCACAAAAGATTAGACGACATATTGAGAACAGTTAATGTAACTGCTGGCTTGTAGTTCAATGTCAACACATTCCAATATCTACACTTGTAAAGATAAATGCAAAACCAACACATTGTTTAGCACATATTTAAATTAGGGTTGATAATATATCTTCTGGGCATTTTCTTTTAAAAGACAAAGAATCTTCTCCTTTTAAAATCATGAAAGTAATAATTGGCTTCAGCTAGTTCCTCACTCTCAGGGACCAAATTTCAGATGTTCCCAACTCTAGCAGATTGTACTAGTTTCAGTACAGATCTCAACATTACTAATGATCATTTTTTTTCAAGCAAATCTTTCTACATAAAATACACAAATTCTTTGATTTATATCAACCATAAAAGACACTTTAAATGCTTTGATTTATTATTTGCTCTACTGCAAACTTGATGCTGTAAGTACCCTCCTTTTTTATTTCCTTTTCTTTAAGCAAATACCAAAATTAATGTACAGATGATGTGAAGAACCAAAAAGATAATAGAAATAAGAGAACATAAAAATACTAATAAATAACGGGCTAACACCTAGTTTAGCAATATTATTAAGCATGATATGCAGAATGTGGCTGTGCAATCTGTTTTGGAAAAAAACTTGAGCTTCAGTGAAATGCAAAACTGATATTTTTTTCTTTTTTCTTCCTCCTCCAAATAATACATTATTTCCAGGTTAAGTGAATAAAGTCAAAAGTATGCCAAAGAAAGTATGAAACTATGGTTCAGATGCCTTAAACTAGATTACATTTATGAGATAGGATTAGATCTTTTGTAAATTGACAATGGCTTCAGAAAGAAAATAACTTAAACCTGTTCCTTTTGCAAAGCATTAGTGAATGAAAAGTGCTTTTTGCTACACAACTCAAAATCCGAAACTCCAACAACCAGTGGCAAAAGAAGGGGAAGATGGAAAAAAAGAGTGCCATATTTTAGATAGATATTTGAAAGCTTTTGGTTCAAACATTTCATATTATTTAATCTTTTCCTTGGAAACCTTTCATAGCTTCTTTGACTAAGAACATAATTTCTCTTGTACACACATAGTTGTTTGCAATGCTGAAAAACCTTT
The DNA here is from genome assembly GCF_963932015.1 of Anas acuta. Classification (NCBI taxonomy): domain Eukaryota; kingdom Metazoa; phylum Chordata; class Aves; order Anseriformes; family Anatidae; genus Anas; species Anas acuta. The sequence goes on along the minus strand of NC_088982.1, from coordinate 65,589,752 downwards.
AACTGTTCCCATAGTAACTAAATCCATTCTATTATATGTATTTAATTGTTGCTTTTTCAAGTACCATCTATTATAGTAGCTGGAGTCAGTGTGTTCTGTTGACATCTAAATATGGATTCCCCGAAGTTTTATCAGCCATTCATTACAAATCTAAGTTTGTTTTCAATAATTTGGAATTTAAAGTATTTAGTACATTTTGTTATGTACTATCAGGTTAAAAAATAAGCCATCAATAAGTATATACATAGTACAGAGTTGGAAGCATTAAATATCACAGGTGAATTTTATTTTTAATTTAAAAAAAAGAATAAACAAGCATCAGTAGAGCCAATATCAAAAGTCCCTGCGTGAAAGGGCATATGACTCTTTTCCGAGACTTTCTGAACTATGTCTAAGCTTTGTAATTCATTCTTGCAACAGACTTGTACTGAATTCCAAGTTCTCTAAATGTATTTCTGTTTAAAGGTGATAAAGAAAAAATGAAATCTTTGAAAAACATACAAAATTTCTGTGAGGATAAATTAAGAATGATGATTTGCCTTCTTACTCTTTCTTAAATAAAATGACCTGCTGCATTTCAGCACTGTATTTATTCTCTGGATTTTAGTGGTGGTATACAATTTTAAAATGCAATAGAGTTAAAGGATAGAGAACTTGAAAACCACTACAAATAGTATTTATTATTACGTATCATAGTTTCATTACTCCATTTCAATTCCATCTGATATTAAAATAAAATATATTAAACATATTTTTATGTATATTTTCTCCTATAACACCAGCACATAATTTAAAAAGAAAACTGGTAATGTTTTTTTCTTCCTCCTCCAAATAATACATTATTTCCAGGTTAAGTGAATAAAGTCAAAAGTACGCCAAAGAAAGTGAGGATGAAGGAAGCTTCAGAAGCAACTGCTTCTGAACAGTTGTACTTTCTCCCTGACCCATAAATGATATTTTCAAGCTTCTCCATTAGTTATCCCTAATGGACTGTACTGTTCCTTGGACAAGAAACAAGGGTGGCTTTTATTTAGCTATGGAGAAAAAAGCTCATTTTAGAGTTCTGTAATACATTTTTCTCTATTGATAATTATTAACTCTGACAATGTTTACCTTGGCCTTATCTCCAAAAATGTTTAGGTAGACTACTTATTTTTTTCCAGTCAAAAATATTAATCCCTCTTTTATATTCAGATCCAGGTAAGGATTAGAAAAATAAAATCATAAAATTAGATTAAAATATGATTACAAAATTATGGCTCAAAGTACAGCCTCATTAATAGGGTCACCTAAGAAACCCTACTGCAGAACAAAGTAACTTGGCATTACTGTTGTACTTGTTCTTCTGGCAAAAAAAGGCAGGCTTCTCCTGTTTTGGCTTTATACTGTGAGCATGACACTTTTAGATTGATGAAATCAGAATTACATGACATATTACTGAAAATACAGGAATGCCTTTTGTTCTCACACTCCTCATTCCTGGTGGTTTTGTAGCTCTGAGTTGAGGTCTCTGCCACCTCTGCTCCTAGTACTGCCAGGAGAGATGACTCCTTTTCAATTTAGTATCTTCCAAAGCAGTAAGCTCAGCACATACCAAAACTGTATACAAAGATTCATATTATATTAAAGGACACAATAAAAAGCTGGAGGAGCAGGTCAGTACAACAGAGTTAAATGAAAATTAAAACACTTCCAGGTAAACACCCTATCAGCTTCCTGTATACAGAAATAAGTATGTTTACCAACACTGCACATAATAAGCATGAATGATTAACACATGGGAAAGTTTACCTGAAAACTACCTCTCTTCTTTTTCCCCTGCCTGTTCTTCCCTTGATTTTTACCTCAATAGCTCACTCCCTGTTATCTCTTTTATCTGTGTTTCTTTCATCCTCCTTGTCTTGTTCATCCCAGGAATCCTCCTGGGATCTGGGGGATTTGCTGAACATAGGAAACAGCCAATCTTGGAGTTAAAAAATGGAGAGAACCACAGGTTAATTTGCAACCTATGTCATACTTTGATGAATGCATTTCCAAAAACTCCACCTCTTCTGTCGAACCTATTTATGCTTCTTTTTAGTTAGCTGTCTTAATTTGTACAGGTCAAAACATGGAGCTCTGTGAGACCTACAAAGGTCTGTATATTATTTAACCCCACTGCATTAATGCAATACCTAACATGACAGCTAGAACAAGTGCAAATAAATATTTACATCTTGCAACTTGTAAATATAATTAACTAAGTAGTTCAACACAGAAAGAAGCAGTTCTGGCACAAGCACTGGCCTCTTTTTTTTTCCCTGCTTCTATCTTTTTGGGAGGTTTATCAAAGTTATGCACAAACAGATGTGAGCTGCTGTTATGTAATCTCTAAATCTGGATTATTAATAGGTAGATTTATTTCCAATACATACTGTTACATATTTAATCAATGTTGTAGCAGCAGCAAATAGTTTTGATTTGTAACAAAAACTATATACTACTCCATTGTGTAGCAATAAAGAGAAGATTTAAATACCAAAAGCAAAGCAAGTTACAGTCATCCTTTGAGCAAAATCCTACAATATCCATGAAGAACTCGTAAACGGACCAGGTGCAGGAAACACATGAAATACTTACAGGTGTGATATGGGAAAAGAAAAAAGAACTTTCCCTCACAAACTTCAGTGAGGTGTTCCACAGTGGCTACTGCTGATAAAAAGAAGCCTGAGCAAGTAATCTCCTCATATAACTCAGCTGAATCCTGGTCCCAGAGCACCCAAGGATGTACTCACATTTATACTCATTCCATATCTGTATGGATAACTTTCACAGCATCCAGCTAAAGTAAATTAACTGTTGCTTGCTACAATATTTTGTTTTGCAACTTCATTTCAGTGTAGTTTCAAACAATCCACGTGCACTAACACCGCATGTGTTCTAACAGGTTAAAGCAGTGGCCTTTCACTGATCTTCCTCCATCCTCATTTCCCAGCCATCCACCTCTGCTATTAGTAAATCCATAGAAGTAAATCACAATGTACTCAGTTCTCGGTGTAAAATAGAGGTTTACATAAAACAGGGTCACAAAAATACCTACTCCCAGAGATATTCTTAAGTACATGAAAATGCAAACACAGAAATAAGAGGGATATTGTCTCCATATCTTCCTTACCTCCAGGAAAAATATATAAGAACAAAAGAAACAAACAAACCAAGGAGCTGGAGATAAACATAAGGAGATTCTTAAAATTATTTCTACACTTTTCTAATAACTCTTTTTACTCCACAAAACAGAACAAATCTTGCTCTTTAGAAATACTAGTATTGAGATTATGCACACTTCTGTAGCACCTCTTGCCACTTAGTTTTGTGAAATAAAAAGTGAAATCCCATTGATGGTATGCTAAATGTACTATGCAGGTATACACAGTTTTCATGTAATTTTCATATAATTCATTCCCTGTACAACATTTTTGTATTTTAAAGCAGTGTGCTCATTGAATTTAGTTTACTCCAGCAGTATTCCTATTTAAGTCATGATAAGGTGACTCTCATTAGAGAAATATGTGCTAACAAAGGCGACTGCCACTGTAAGGATAATGCTTTTAGGAATGCTCTACAAAATATGTGGTTTAGAAAACCTCTTAATAAAACCAGTAACATCACCATCACAAGGCTATTGCTTCTCACTGATCACATTGAAAAGAACACGTGATAATATTTTCACTGGAAGTGTACAATGAGCTATAAAACTAAAAGCATAGTCCAACAGCTATACCATACAATCACAACTGTAGACCTACCTAGTTTTTCCCCTAACATTTCTCCTCTTTTCCCAATATCTTCCAGGAAGAGTAAGAAGTTACCAAAATACACTGTTCTTTGTTATGCTTCAGAGATATTATGAAATTACTGTGAAAGTGAAACAAATACATCACTGACACATAATCTGTTTTTTTTTTCCTAGTTTTAATCTACAATGCATTTGTCTAACCAAATTAAGTACTTCGCAGTCTTAGTGTTACATGTTCAAACATATTTCCTTCATATTTGTTTTCCATTTTATGATACTTTAATTGTTCACAAGTAATAACATAGTTGATTAATTTTTACATTTGAGCTGCAATTATGCTTTGAAATCTAATTTGTAAGAACCAGGGTTGTACTTTAATACAAGCAGCACAGGCTTCTAAATTACAAAACAAAATTATCCTCTTGGTCCTTTCTCCCTTGCCATCACCCACCACCACCTCACACTCTTCAGCATTTACAGAACATTACCTCAAAGTGATGTTTCTGCTACAGAGAAGTATGGGCCCAAAACTGCCTTAAATTTCTAGCAAGATTATAAAACTCACACAATCACCAGCTGTGGCTCAAAAATTACTTTAATTACAGCTTTGCAACAGCAGATACTTTTACACACTAGAAAGTACAATTCTGTTTCTGGAGTGCTTATGTAATGCTATGTACTTCCAGTTAATTTTGTGCAAACTTAAGTCAAAGAAGTCAAGTTCAACAAACATTTTTGCCCCAGTTTTAAAGCAATGTAACTTCTGTAGAATCTTGGACATTTCAGACATACTAGTGTATAAGAAAAGGGAAAGAATGGGCACAGCTGGAACAACTTGAGACCATTCCCTCTATTCCTATGTCTAGTTATCCATAAGAGGCTGACCCCCAGCTCTCCTTCAGGTAGCTGTAGAGAGCAATGAGGTCTCCCCTAAGCCTCCTCTTCTCCAGACCAAACATCCCCAGCTCCCTCAGCCACTCCTCACAGGACTCGTGTTCCAGGCCCTTCAACAGCTTCATAGCCCTTCTCTGGACATGCTCAAGAGCCTCAATGTCCTTCTTGTAGCGAGGGGCCTAAAGCTGAACACAGTGCTCGAGGTGCAGCCTCACCAGAGCAGAGCACAGGGGGACGATCACCTCCCTGCTCCTACTGGCTGCACTATTTGTGATACAGGCCAGGATGCTGTTTGGCCTTCTTGGCCACCTGAGCACACTGCTGGCTCAAGGTCAGGTGAGCATCAGTCAGCACCCCCAAGTCATTTTCCTCTACACAGCTTTTGTTGTAACCAAACTGCAGGCCTTGGCACTTAGCCATAGTGAACTTCATCCCATTGGCCTCTGCTCATCAACCCAACCTGTCCAGGTCCCTCTGAAGGGCCTTCCTACCCTCTGGCAGATTGACACTTCCCTTCAGCTTGGTGTCTTCTGCAAACTTACTAAGGATGCACTCAATTCCCTCATCCAAATCATCAGCAGATATCACCAACACTCTCTGGACCCAGCCATCCAGCTGGTTTTTAACCAAGCAAAGAGCATACCTGTCCTAGCCATGGGCTGCCAGCTCCTCCAGGAGAACACTGTGGGAGACTGTGTCAAAGGCTTTGCTGAAGTCTAGGCAGACTACATCAATAGCCTTTCCCTCATCCATCAGGCTGGTCACCTGGTCATTGAAGGCAATGAGGTTGGTAAGGCAGGACTTGCCTTTTATGAGCCCATGCTGACTGGGCCTGATCACCAGGTTGTCCCACACATGCTGTGTGGTTGCATTCAAGACAACCTGTTCCATCAACTTTCCTGGCACCAAGGTCAGACTGACAGGCCTATAGTTCCCTGGGTCCTCCTTAGGACCCTTCTTATAGATGGGCATCCCATTAGCAAGTCTCCAGTCATCTGGGACCTCTCCAGGTGATCATGACCACCAACAGATGATGGAAAGTGGCTCAGCAATCACATCCACCTGCTCCCTCAGCACCCTCAAGTGGATCCCATCTGGCCACATGAAGTTGTGACAGTCCAGGTGGAGTAGCAGGTCTTTAAATGTTTCCACCTGAATTTTGTGTGTATGTGGGGGGCCGGTGTTCTTCTGCTCCCTGTCCTAGACTTCCAGGTCTGGAGGCTGAGTACCCTGACAATAAATGGTCTGGCTAGTAAAGACAGATGTAAAGAAGGCATTAAGAACTTCAGCCTCATGTCAGTAACACTTTAAAGTACACACTTTAAATACCCTTTAAGCACAGACACAGGTTGCTCAGAGATGTTGATCTCCTTGGAGATCTTTAAAAGCCATTTGAATATGGTCCTGGGCCACTTTTTCTAGGCAGTCCTGCTTGAGCAGGGGGTTGGACAAGTATTTACCTCTGGAGGTCATCTGATCTGAATTAATTTTCAGTTGATCTTTTCTATGAGTAGTTGGTTGCTATGACTGAGAAGGAACATGAAAAGTGCTGATACACCCACTCTGTAACCAGATACAAAGTTTCTGCCATATTTGCTGGGGTTATGGAATAGCAGACAATAGAAGAAATGTAAATATTATGTTGTTTTTTTTTTTTTTTTATTTTCTGAAATGTTTCCTATTTCAGAAATGTGGAAAAAGCAATAGAAGATATACAGTGAGTCCACAGAACTGTTGTGGCCATGGGTTATGGTTTGTTTTCCCTCTGTTTTATTGCAGAGGGTTAGAGAATCAGAATAATTAAAAATGAGCACTTAATCAAACATAACAGTTTAAAAGTGCCTTTTAAACAAATAGTTTGTTGTTTTTCACCCTGATTATGTTTTTATTATTTATTAATCCCTTCCATAGTGAATATAGTTGGTTATATATATTTTAGTATGCTTTTCTCACCAGTATAAAAATTGAAGATTCGATGATCTAGCAGATTTTTTTTTCCAAGAAATATTTGCTTTTTCAAAAAAAAAAAAAAAAAAATTATTTCACTAAGTGTAACTTTATCAAAGGAAACCAATACATATTACTATGAAAAATGCAGTTCATCCCCTATTTCTTAACTACAATATACAAAAATCTTCTGAAGAATATCTAACATTCAAAACCCATGTGCTCATTAGGGTCTTACAGTAAATCAAAGATTCTACCTTACTTCAGCTGTTACCTTCCTAGACACCCTTTACAGGCGGTCTGTCATAAAACTGAGAGACAGGCAGCACTTGTATCTATTTTCCACAGATATAAGAAGGAAACAACACTGAAATTTCCGGTCTTGTGAGACATTAATGTATTTGAGTCATCCTTACATCTATACGAAGAACTGCACACCCACCAGCAAAGAACTGTAAACCATGTGGGCTGCACAGTCCTGTGAAGAGCACATGTGGCAGGGAGGAAGAGTGATGGCTGAGCTCCCCCAGGAGTGCAGGGAGTAGATGCAGTGTGAAAAAGCAGAGGAAGCAGCCCATGCAGGAGATGCGTAGGAACTGGAAACATGAGGAGATCCTCATGCGCACACTCCTGATCCCTGAGGAGATAGGTTCTGGCCTTAGACCTTTGGACACAGCCCTTGCTGTTTCCCCAAGAAGGACCTCCTTCTACCTCATGTGTGTGAATCGGTTCTAGGAATGCATTTGGCCCTTGTAGAAATATCAGCAATTCCTACCAGTTCAGGAATTAAATTTGATGATGCATTTGACTATTGATAGCACGTGCATATTGTACTACAAACTCTTTCCACAATTTTGAAGTACTTGTTCTGAAGAAATTGATATAAATCCAACCTCCCCTACCTCTTACATATTGCTAAAATGCTATGCTGGGTAGTATACTCTAATTCATCTGATGTGTCTTTTGCTGCTTCTCAATTGAGTTGGAACCACAGCTTGAAAACCAATATATTTCCAGAGCAACAAGAGTCACCCATATACTATTAGTATTATGCAAGGAATGATGCTTGCTTTCAGAGTGCATCATCACAGTTATACAGGGAACTGAAATAGTTCAATCATCTTTTATCTGATTATCCAAATGAGTCTGAAAAGCATTCATTTTTCACATTATCAAAACATGCCTTCTTGAATGGGGTGTCATACCAGATACAAATCTTGCAGTGGGGTATCACAGCCTGACAGCAGAAGACCACTCTTCATGTCACCACTTAGGACCAGGGGAAAGCACAAAGGTAAAACCACACTGACACTTTGAGGGGAAAAAAATTCTTCACACGGATGTAACTAAACTAGGAAAAAATAAATAAATAAATAAAAACACAAACCTGCAAGTGAAAGAAATGGACAGTAGAATAGGAACACTTCCTTTCCAACTCCTTTTGAAAGGAATTGGGCAAGGCTACAAGAGTCAGAAAGGACCAGCAGCATCTTCACAAGAAACAATGACATTTTTGCTACTTGAAGATTGTAGAGGGGAATAAAAAAACAACTCCTAGATTTAGTAAGCAAATACAGCATAGACATGGACCAAAACCTTCTGAGTTGCCAAACTAAATATCTGTACTAAACAGTGCAGTATGATACAGCACTAAAGCTACAGTCCTCTACCTTACCTATCAGTAAGCACCCAACTAGTCACTGTGACTACCAGAAGCCTACTCCTGGGATTTGAAATTGAACTCATACATAAGAATCTTGCTCAGGTAAGCAAAGTTGCAAAGTACAAATTAAACAGCTTTGGAACAGGTAATGTTAGAAAGCCTCACTACGTAGGCCCATTCATATATTCATCAGAAGAAAAATTTGACTTGATTATTAAGAGCTTAAAAAACTGCCAAAGGAGCTGTAGCATTTACCAGGCATCTGCAACCTAAGGTAATGTCCCCTAAAGTTCTGGAATTATTTCTGATATGGCAAACAGTTGGCACGTTACTATGGCTGCTTCATAACAATGGGGTCTGTAGCTGTAAAAACAATTTAACTGAAATAATATCTTCAAAGAAAAATCAAAATCAGAAATGTGACAAAAGATGTAGTAGAAATGTGCTTTATGCAGCTTTAAATTATCCAGCTCTGATGGTCACGTGTTGTCATTGCTATTCTGGACTCCAGTGCCATCATATGCAAAATACCAATTTTAAAAGTACATTAAATAAAGTACATAATCACCCACTTAACAAAAATGAAAAATTAAACACCTGAATTTTCACTGTACTTTTTTCAAGCAATAGTAGCACATGAATGGTTTTCTCAGTGTTTAGATATAAACAGCCTGCAGCAGCAAAACGGTCTACTCAGAGAGACATATGCCTAAGCAACTTCTTTTTTCCACACTGTTCCTTGTAGTGTGAGCTTTCAGTTGATAATTCGATCACAGAAGTTGAAGCTTAAGTGGTTTTAAAGCATAAATTCAGTTCTCTAGCCTTGCTTTCTTTCCCGTGCTTGTAAGAACTCAAAATGGAAGAGATAATTCCTTTTGTCATTGTTCTGCCTCAGCAGTTGATTTATTTATATTTGAATTCAGATAGGAAGAACTAAAATTAAGACTACATAAACAGAATGAACCGTTCAAATTGTTTCTAGCATCTGTGCACCTTCAAGAGCAACTGACTGATTTGCTGCAAAAGCAACATCAAGAGGCCTTGATACCTTGAACTGTTGACAGCATGGGTTTTCTAAGTCTTGTATTTCTACAAAAGAAAATAAAATCAGTGCAATATCCCAGACAAAGTGGAGGCCACAAAGGACACAGTAAGGTACAGCTCACATTCTTTAGTTTTAATCCTGACCCCACACTGACATTCAGACTATACATTTCTTATAGTCTGTTGTGGAGTGGCAGGACAAAAGCTAAAAAGTGGGGCTCTTGCTACTGCTAGCAGAACAAAAGTATACTTTGCTGGGTGCAGACAATTTCTTGTCACTTTGACATCGCAAAGGATGTCACTTCCAAGCTGCTTGAGATATGATATTTCCTTGGCCAGAGTCTTTTCCACTTACTTTGCATCTGCATTCTTACAGAGGTGGGGATTTTGTCCCCCACAGTGCACGATCCCCTAGCTGTCACTAAAAATCTCCTTCCTAATTAAGTATTTTGCAATTTGAAGAAAAATACAGGGGAAAAAAAATGACCTCTAATCCTCTGATCCTGATAATATCTATTCACTGACAAAGAATCATTAAATTTTGCTGCTACCATTTCTGGCATGATACTTTGCTGCTTACAGTAAAATTACATTAAGCAAATACAGTGCATTATTTAAAGCCACACACCAGCTTTTTTCTAAGATGAAACATCATTAGTCAAATATTATATGATTCACACTAAAGGCATTTTTCCTTCACCCACGCATCACAGTTTCTTGTGTCCTGAAGGTCTTGCATATAGTTCCACTGGGGTTTACAGTATAATTGTATTTAGTAATTAGTAACTGTTTATTATCAGTAATGTGTACTTTGTGTGTCTTGGATTGCTTTCATATGTGGTTCTAAACATACTCTGTGCAAGGCCCTAAACTAAGCAATGTTTTCTTTACAGGACTTATTCTTACAGAGTAGACCACTGCTCACCCCCTGTGATACTCAGTTTTGAGACACGCAAGTCAAAACAACTGAGGTTCACAAAGGTAAGCATAAAAATCAAAGCATTTATGTTATTTTCAGTAAAGGTAATTTATAAATACCTGTAATTATAGTTCACCTGTGCAGATCAGACCGCACATGGAGTCTGTGCTAAAGTCAAGGGAACTGAAGGTGTGTCAAAGGCTTTTCCTTGCTTGATATTTACAGTGCATAAAAACAGATGGCACTGGGGTATATAGAGACAGGAGCTGGGGTCTCTTTTGCTTCAGTTAAAACTGGGTATGGGGACAAAGATCTCCATGTAGAAAGCACAAGGTGAAAAGAAAAGTGAATGTGAAGCTGATGCTTCACAATGCTTGAGATGTCCTTGAAGCAACATGCTTTCATCCCCCTATAATTATTTTGAAATTTCATAGACAGACAGTTTACATAATTACTGTTCTAACAACATGAAAAAGTTTTCCAGAAAGTTGTTTTGGTTTCATTTCCATTATATTTGTAATAAATGTTGGTTTAAAGATACTAATGCAGTGATGCTGTTTCATGTGAAAAAGTTCAAATATATGTAATCTGTCTAAGCAAAAACTTCTTTCTTTTTGAAAGAATGACAGAGCTGCAAGTCATATTTTAAGACATGCAAATTGGAAGAGCAGCAGAGGCCAGTGCATATTTTTGAGACCACTGCATGCATAAGAGAAGTATGATTTCAGTCTAAGTACTTAAATGATATCACTAGTCAGGTTGTAAAGCAAAAATAAATAAACAACAACAACAAATAGAAAAAAGGTTAATACACTTACTAATATCAATAAGGCAAAGGGAAAAACTATGTAAGAGATGGCATCATAAAACTTTCAAGTACATGTTAACCACATACAAGACCTTACTTTGAATTTATAAGGAATTATGACATGCTGAAATTGCTGATAGTGGAGGAAAAACGGAAATCAAACAACACTGAAGGATCACTTTTTAATGGACAGAAAGCAAAAATGGACTCTGGATTTGGCAGGGGGCTGGGGAGAGGGGGAGGCATTTGGAGGGTGCTGAGCCAGCTCTGCTCCCTGCTCATCGAAAGACAAAACACTGGTATGATAGCAATGCTGTTCTAGCTACAAGTGCAGAGTACAGCACTGTAAGGGCTGCTGCAGGGAAAGTTAACTCCATCTCAGCCAGACCCAGTACAGGCAGGGGTAACTGTGTGTTTCATTTTCTTACAGTAACAGGTGTGCAAGATAGTTCTTCATAGAAATAAACCGACAGATAGACAATTTCAAAGCTAAACTTGTTTATACGCAGAGAAGCTGAGAACAAAGCATGAATTGCAAGGATCAATAATGACCTCATATTATTCATTTTTATACTTTTAATTACCTTCTACAATTTAAAAATGCATGGACCCCAACTTCATGTTGTGATTACTGTTTTCATGTTGTGATTTCTGTTATGTTTTCATTCTCCAAGAACTCAGTTGTTAAGAAACAACCATCCTGTCTGATATTGCAAGACAAGTGTTACTACACACGCACTGGCTATGATTCTCATCTAATGCAAGATATCAAATTACACTCTATTTAAGTTAATAGATTTTTTTTGGAAGACTACCATCCCACTTTTGAAGATGCCATCATATGTTATAACACAGCAATAAAAATAGTCACTGAAAAATACTGAAATATCTCAAATGAGCGGAGCATTTCAAAATTATGTTCTTTCTAAAAAGCAACTGCTGACTAAAAACATTGTGCAAGAATGAAAGAACTATTTAAATAAAAGGAATCGCTCTATTAAGCCTGTTAAAAAGTCAATTTCTCAGAGTATAAATGCCCATTCTCTCTGTATACCTCATTACCAAAAGCCTTGGAAAAAAAAAAAAAAGGCTAATGAGCAAAAGAACCAGCTTAGCCTCAGGCCAAGTTCTGCTTTTGGAAATGCAGATATAACCCCTTGTGAAACAGAAAGGAGGTGTATATGCATATCCATGAGAATGAATCTGGCCTGATGTTTACACTGTATTTGTAAAAAATCATGTTATTTGAATAACTCACGGTTTAGACACATCAGGCATTATTGTCCGTTCTTTTTTGCTTGTATCCACTGTCGTCTCTACAGGGGTAAGTACTACAGCAGCACATGAGACTATTGACTGGTATGAGTCTTCCCGGCAAACTGCAAAGATAAAAATTTCAGTGTTAATCTCAGTGTATATTTTAAATGTTTAAATAAATATATATATATTATAATCAAGTCATATCGTGATAAAGAAAAATGCAAATGATTCTCCAAACTTCAATGCTGTCATCTGAAAACTTCATTGTTTCCTAACTGTTTGCTTGGCACTTTTATTTCCCATGGGTTGATATGTCCATCATCATTCTAAGTTTCACCTAGCACAAGATGTCACTCTGCTCTATCTCATTGGCTGGCTGAGTCCTTAAAAGGAACAGTATGTCCTAGCATCATATTTTGCACTTCCTTTTTTCTTCACAAATCAAAAACCAGAGTGGAGATTAAGGAGGATTTTCAAATAAACCTCCCATCTTTAAAAATTTTAGACTTTGTAATAAACTATTTTTGAGAAACTGGTGATTTTTTGTACTCAACCATTACATCCCACACTTTAATCCAAAAAGGCCAAATCCAAATGGTCTAGGAGTAACATATGATATTTTGATTCATGTGTTTTTCCATTAATACAAATTATTTATGCATTATTGTGCTGGTTGATATGACTCATGATATTTAGAGCTAGAAGAATGATGATGTATTTCAGCTGAACATCTGGCTCAATTAGCACTGATGAATGAATACTAGAAGTACCTGACCTCCAAACAGATAGCTGTATTTAAGTTATATGTATTCTAAAATCTCAATTGCAAGTGTCACGAGTAATTTAGCACTTTGGCAGCCGCCACTCATTGCTACTTGTTTTGAAGGTACAGAGTTTCAGCACAGCTAAGGTATACTTTTGAGCCCAAACCACACACTTATATATTTATGGTACTGTTATATGTCATATGTAAGTTAGAGGAAACGTGGTAATTCATCTTTTAAGAAGAAAGTCACATGATATTTTATATGTTTAACATAGGAATTATTTTATAGGGTGTACATGCGCACATACACGGCCAATAACATACATGGTCACAAATTCTCAAGAATTCAAAGCTAGAAAGAACCTATTTTACAACTACAAACATTTGTGCAAGGTTGTGATAGCTGGGGATATTGAATGGTGACATCAATGGACAACTTGTTTCTGATGACATTCTAACCTTCTGTCCTCCACAATCATATGCTTCCTCAGACAACATACCTTTTGCAAAACTTATACTTACAAGAGAAGTAAAACTGGAGTAAAACTTCATTCATATTGCCTTGACTGGATGCCAATCCAGAACAACTAATCATGGCATTTTACCCTGAGTTTTACTCAAATTACATTCAGCATGAACTCAGTGTGCATCAAAATATACTGCATGCCCAAAACATACCCTGGAGCAGTACCTGGTACTTTAAGGCAGGTAGGGAGTAGATTTTTAAGAACAGGGCAGACCATGCTTGGATATTTGCACAAAGGTCCGAAATGTCCCAAGGGCTTCCAGTTTTCAGAGCAATTCTGAGCCATTTAGCAAACAGCAGGATGTTTAGCAAACATCCTGAGTATGGTCTGATTCCAGGAAGAAAATATTTTTGCGGAGTGCATGTAATCACACTTAATACATTGTATGCCCTCCAGGACTGTTTATGCCTATATGTTTAATTATTAATGTGCAAGTTGCCCATGAATAGACGCATTAGATGACCAGGATTGAAACATTATCTTCTTTGTTTTGGAACCAGTGTTACTCACAACATAGTTATTATCACAAACATCCATCTCCTAAACATGGTCACACCCACAGACAACTTGCTATATTGCCTACAGATACACAAGTGGGATATACGTTAGTTTCCTACATACAAAATGAAGGAGGGAAATAATGTAAAATACGCTGAACTACAAAGTAAGAAGAAAACCATTTTTTTCTCATTTTTTATCCTACTATGTTGATACCATCTACCAAGTGATTTTTATCACACTATTTTGCCTCACTCCGGTTGCAGGGAATATTGAAGAGAGAAAAATAAAGAGGCAACAGATCAATTATCTGGCTCTGAGCCTGTGGTGGTTTTACTCAGGTGGGCAGCCAAGTTCCACCATGGCCGCTCTCTCACTCCCTCTCCTCAAAGAGGAATGGGGAGAAAATACAGTGCAAAGGGTTGAGATAAGGATAGGGAGATCGTTAAACCGACAGGCAAAACAGACTCAGAGTAGAGAGACAGATTTATTGTCTATTACTAACAAGCTAGAGAAACAAGGGAAAGAAACCAAAAACACCTTCCCCCATCCACCCTCTTCTACCTCCTCCCCCCCCCCGAGTGGTGCAGGGGAACAGGGAAATGTGGGTTGTGGTCAGTCTTCGTCTCCACCACTTCTTCACGGTCACTCTCTGCCCCTGCATCGCGGGATCCCTCCCACTGGGTGCCGTCCTTCCCAATCTGAATCTGTGGGGGCTTCCCACAAGCAGCAGCTCTTCCAGAACTGCTCCAGATATGGGTCCGTACCACAAGGTCCATCCCTCAGGAGCAAACTGCTCCAACCTGGGTCCCCCACGGGCAGCAGCTCCTGCCAGGTCACCTGCTCCTGCATGGGCTCCTCTCCACAGGTACAGGTCCAGACCAGAATCTGTTCTGGCAGGGGTCTTCCACAGGCGGCAGCCTCCATCAGTGCAGGTCCATCTGCTCCACCGTGGTCTCCTCCACGGGCTGCAGCGTGGAACCCTGCTCCACCGTGGTACTCCATGGGCTGCAGGGGGACATCCTGCTTCACCATGGTCCTCACCACAGGCCGCAGGGGACTTCTGCTCCGGCGCCTGGAGCACCTCTCCCCCTCCTTCTTCACTGACCTTGGCTCCTGCAAGGCTGTTTCTCACTCCTCTCACTCTCCCAGCTGCTGTGTGGCAGCATTTTTTTCTCTTTCTTAAATCTGCTCTCACAGAGGTGCAAACAACACTGCTTATTGGCCCGGCTCTGGTCAGCAGTGGGGCCCTCACCAGTGGAGCAGCTTCTAGATTCTTCTCACAGAAGCCACCCCTATGCCCCCCTGCTACCAAAACCCTGCCACATAAACCCACAACAGAGCCTCATGTCACTGGCAGAAATTTTATTTTTTTTTTAATCGTGGGTCATTTTATACGACACTAGGCCTGCTGGCAACGGACAGGCTTCACCTGTCTCAAAAGGGGAAAAGGACCTTTGCTCAGGAGGCAGCAGGGCCTTTAAAGGCCTTTAATCTAGAAAAATACATAAACCGTCTTTAAGACCTAAAAGGTCTTTAAACTAGATTTGAAGGGGGAAAGGGATAAAAACAGGCTTGCTAGAGATAAGCCTGAGGGCAGTAAGCCAGTGGTTGTGGAATGCTGGGTTAGCAAAGTCCCTTGGCCTGACACCTCAGTAGAGATAGGGCATGGAGAGCCAGGCAACAGCAAAGGCACAACAGATACTGAGGGGCTAGAAATCATGTAAGTGCCTGAGGAAGGTCACAAAGGAATTAGGGCTTCTCCTCCAAAAAAGGTGACAGAATTGCTAGGCCAACTGAAGTGCATCTACACCAATGCATGCAGCATGGGCAAGAAACAAGAGGAGCTGGAAGCCACTGCACAGCAGGAGGGCTAAGACATAGTTGCCATAGCAGAAACATGGTGGGATGACTCACATGACTGAGTGCTGCAATGGATGTCTACAAACTCTTCAGAAGGGACAGGCTAGGAAGGAGAGGTGGTGGGGTAGTTCTGTATGTTAAGGAGTGTTTCGATTGTCTAGAGCTTAATACTGGTGACAACGTGTTTGAGTGTTTATAGAAAAGAATCAGGGAGAAGGCCAACGAGGCAGATGTCACAGTGAGACTCTTATTCACCAACCAACCTGGATGAAGAGGAAGATGAAATATTCTATATCCAAGCTAGAGAGCTCCTCTTATGAGGAGAAGTTGAGGGAACTGAGATTATTTAGCCAAGAGAAAAGGAGACTCGGGGAGACCTTATCATTACATTCTCTACAACTGCATCAAAGGGTTGTGAGGCATTAGAACAGGCTGTCCAGGGAAGTAATTGACTCACCATCCCTGGAGGTATTCAAAAGACGTGTAGATGTTGTCTTAGGGACATGGTTTAGTGGTAGATGTGGCAGTACTAGGTTAACATTTGGACTTGATGATCTTAGAGGTCTTTTCCAAAATAAATTATTCTGTGATTCTGTACAACCAGCAGGCAATGTATTGGCAAGGTGCAATTTGGTAGACACCAAGTAATGTACGAAGTAGTATCTTCTACTTACAGTCAATGACTAAACATGTTCAAATAAAGACATTTATATCTATTTAACTCTTGATTTAGAGTTGAGGAAATGTAAAAACATAGCTTTATCAAAGGGTGGTATTGAAATTCAGGACCTGCATTTTAACCTGAAATGCTGATAAAAAGGGGGAGTAAAGGATGAAGC
This sequence comes from Anas acuta, assembly GCF_963932015.1. Classification (NCBI taxonomy): domain Eukaryota; kingdom Metazoa; phylum Chordata; class Aves; order Anseriformes; family Anatidae; genus Anas; species Anas acuta. The sequence continues at coordinate 65,572,949 of NC_088982.1, read as the reverse complement.
AAATGTAATTGTTTTCTTTAGAAGAAAAATTGTGATACCACTTAACTATCTAGTCATTAATTTAGAACTTGCAAAAGGCCTAGGGACTACGAAAGCATCACAGAGTAGGATCATCCACTGTCCATCAAAGCAGTTAACAAAGAAAAATAAAACAGAAAACCCCAAGTAAAAAAGATGACACCACTAGTCTCCTATCCTTTATAAAAATTTCATGAATGAATAACATTCTGAAATTTCTTTTGTTTAGTAATTAATGCTACATAGGGATTGTATAATCCCCTGATTTACAGCTGAAGAAAAACCCAGGTCATCTGGTGATCCATGTTCATGGAATTAATTATCCTCCCATTCTAAACAGAGATATACTTTGGTATGGCTTTTCAAAACCACTGTGACTCCTCTCTTTTATCTCAAGACTCTGTGCACACAGTTATAAGTCATTATGGGAATAGTATAATTAACTAAAATGTCATGAAATAGTGACAGTATTTAATTTTTATCTACTGGAGTGCATTCTCTTATTATCTGTTCATAATGTTCATTAAAATAATGACAATGTGCTTGAATGCAGACTAACTCATTTTTAACACTGATAGGGATGGGCACACATTTACTTAAGGAAACCATTTCCATGTGTCACTTCAAACTTCTCTTAAGTGTAGCTTCTTACCTACCAGTTTATTTTCCTATGTACCGATGGGCTACATTATCCCCCCAAAAGACAATTAGTGATTTCTACATATTCTCTCTTCATTAATCTGAATCTCTTAGAGTACCCAAATACTACAAGCCTCAGAATATCAACCCAATACACTAAGGGATTACCCTTTCTAATCGTAAATACTCTCAAGTGTCCAATGGTTATTTCAACAACCAGACAGAGCTTTAGAAATTTACCCATGCCACACAAATTGTTAAGAAAAACAGAGAAAAGTATTTTTTTTAATTATCAGAGTCTGTAGTTTGCTGCCCCAGTCTACTACATTATTCCTGAAGTGAGTGTGAAAGTTAATTCTTCCTCTAGCACTACTGCTAATGGACAAAAAAGGAAAATGGGTACTTTAAACGTGGGAATGGTGTATTTATATAGCTCGTTCCTGCATCTTTTAATTTGTATTTTCTAATCATTACTTTTTCATCATTTTCAATAGTATTGATGATGCTTAAATCTTTGTTTGTTTGTTTGTTTGTTTTTGTTTGTTTGTTTGTTTGTTTTTGTTTTGTTTTTGTTTTTTTTTACTGAGGATTTTTCCAGGTAATTTTAATTGTATTCTTGGGTATTGAGTAGGAAGTTTCCATAACTCCTGCTTATAGTCATTCATCTTGTTCTCCTATTTTCCCTAACTCTTTGCTGTATAAAACAAAGCAGTTTTCTTCAGCCTATGAATAAAAACTATGCCCCTTGCCTATAGTATGTAGTAAGTGAAGTGAGACATGCTTAATCAAATCACAAATATTAAAATGATAATACAGGTGCCTCTGCATTTATAACACATTCCCAAAGCAGCTGATGTTCTGTGTCCATGTTCTGTGTACTGTATAGGATGTCTGTCAGCGTTCAGCACTTTACTTTTCATATGCTACAAAAGATACTGAAGTGGTAATAAAAATGGCCTCCTGAGGCTGAGCTGCTGCTACATTTGTATATGTCACCCTAAAACCAAAGCCCAGCTTCCTTGTTCACAGTGGCCAATAGTTTGCTCCACAGATGACATAACCAAAAAATATATACAATGTGCATACATCTGCCAATAAGAGACTGGAAAATTTAAGTTATCATTTATTTGTAATTAACAGTGGCTTCATTGGAGAAAAGTTCGTGATGCATTCATTACCTCTAGCTTGACCAGATTATTATGAAACCTCAATTTTACTTTACTCAATTTTCAGGGGAGGAAAAATAACTACTGTTTTGTTTCCAAACAATTTCTACAATAAAGTAGCAACCTCGGATTCACAGATTCACAGAATCAAAAAATGGTTGAGGTTGAGGTTGGAAGGGACCTCTGGAAGTCATCTGGCCTTCTCTAGGCTGAACAATCCCATTCCTTTCATAGGAGAAATATTCCAATCCTGTCATCATCTTAGTAGACATTTAGTAGGCTCTGTTTAGTATTTCCATGTCTCTCTTGTGCTGAGGAAGCCCAGAACTGGTCCCAGCACTCTAGGTGTGGCCTCACCAGTGCTAAGTAGAGGGGAAGGATCACCTTCCTTGACCACTGCTCCTGCTAAAGTCCAGAATACCATTGGCATTCTTTGCCACAAGGGCACATTGCTGGCTCTTGGTCATATTGGTGTCCACCAGGACCTCCAGAACCTTCTCTGCAAAGAGACCTTCCAGCTGACTGGTCTCTAGCATGCACTGGTGCCTTTTTTTTTTTTTTTTTTTCTCTCCGTAACTCCCCAGGGTTGATCCTCCCCAGGTGCACAATTCTGCACTTCCCCTTGTTGAATTTCATAAGATTCCTCTCAGCCTGTTGTTTCTCCAGTCTGTCCAGGTCCCTCTGGATGACAGCAAAACCCTCTGGCTTATCACCACTCTCTCCCAGTTGCGTGTCATCTGCACATTTGCTGAAGGTACATACTGCCCCCATCACCCAGCACATTAATGAAGACATTAAACAGAACTGGACCCAGTTTTGACCCCCCTTGGTACCCTGCTAGCTACTGGCCTCCAATGAGACTTTCTAACATTGATCACCACCCTCTGGGACTGGCCAGTTCTCAGTCCACCTCACTGTCTGCTCATCCAGCCCATACATCAACAGCTTCCCTCTAAGAGAGAGCATTATAAACCTTACTGAAGTCAAGGTACACAATTTCCACTACTCCAATAAAGAAAAAATCTCCACATATGTGCTGCATTTTTACAATGGTACATAAATTTTAATTATATATTTTAGACAGAGGTTCATTATCACATTTTTTGCTGCATACCTCTGAAACTGGAAAAAAAATGGTACAAGAAATCAGCTAGAAGACAATCAGATAACTTCATACTACCTGGAGCAATTCCTTTAACTTTAATAAACTAATATTAAGTCAGAATATGTTATACGGGGAACATCTGCTGAAAAAAATGGGTAATTCACATGCAAGTGAGATGGTATTTTCTAGTACCACTGCATCTCCTTTATTCACAATTCAACTATTAAAAGAGCCAGACAATAATTATAGTGAAATAATACAATTGGGGAACATCTTTACTATGTAATATCTTTAACTAACATATTTCCCTTAAAGAAATAAAAGGTACATGCTGACTGTAAATCTTATAAGACAACTCTACAGAAAAAGAAAAAAAAATGGTTTAGTTTCATATAATACTGTTCTAAGAAATCAGGACTGCCTTCAAACGTACATAAGTCCTCCCTGGATTCTTCAATTTATACTTCAACACACTGTTTTTTTCCATTGCCAAATGTTTTTAAAGTCCCTCTTCTATTAATCACTAGCAGTGTTTGCTTTGACTGATCCTAGCTGGTTTAAACAGTCCCAGAACATCACTTACTATCAAAATATATATATATATTTTTTCATCTGGAGAAGAAAAATAAACTTTTTTCCTTGATTATTTCTTTTGAGAACAATGAGAATGACTATTTTTAAGCAGTTTTCTTCTACTTTTCTTCTACTTTTGACCAACCAGTAAAAAAAATAAAATAAAAAAATTCCCCCAAAGTAGCCTTCAACAGCTACTAAATATAATATATATCTCTTGAGAACAAAAAGATATTAAGGTCTAGGGGGTTCATTTCCAGCAACTATTCAAACACTAATTAATTGTCCTTTTTTTTTTTTTTATTATTATTATTATTTTTCTCCTAAAGAGAGTAGAGAGAAAATCTGGCTATTAATACTGACTATGAAAAATAAGTCTCCCTTCTCCCTTGACACAAGATATAAGAGAATGTTTGATGAAATTAACAGTAAGTACTACCTGTTTAGAGAAGACAGAAGGGAATCGTTTATATGCAGCGTGCAATGAAGCGTAAGGCATTCATGATGCAGGACTTAAAAAAATCTCTAAAGTATTTCTGGATTTAAGAGCTAGACACTTATTCTGACAATTCAAGTATTTACACATGCAACTATAAAGTTTAGAATAATAATCTGAAATCATTCAATAAACAGATCAGGTCTGGAAACAAGTGCTATTTTACAGAAAGAAAACATCTGCTTTGGTAAAACACCAAGCACCCTGCCAGGAGCAGGTACATACAAGGCGGTACATACATTCCCCTGAAATGTAAATTACAGATTCCAGTGTAAGAGACAGGGGACTGAAACATAGAGGAGCAACATCTGTATCCAAAGTATCTAATTGCACATTCCTTTTAACCACCAAACGCCAGAAAATATGTTGTAATTACTGTAGAGCACCAACTCCCAGTGGAGGCATTTGCATTTTTGCATACTGTTTTTTTAGCTTAGCTTTGCCATGATGAGGCTCAGGAAATGAGCTGAGGTGCTCTGAACAAAGGGTAAGGAAGAACTGCAAGATCCCACCTATGTGTAGGTTCTTCAGATAGAGCAAATATGGGAGGACAAAGAATCATGATATACTCCTTCCAGGTTTTGCTAAAAACTGAACAAAAGCAAACAAACAAGCCAACAACCAAATAAAAAGGAAATCGAGTGGCTACTATAAATTTCCTCAGCAACTTAGTCCACTTTGGAGGACGAATGAAGAGCTGAGGGAAGAGCATTTAAAAGAGGAGCATTTAAAACCTGAAACTCAAGCTAATTTCCCATGAAAACTGCTGACTCTATGAATAGTTTATAAGAGAAGGTCTTTAAATGCAGTTTATTAGTTGTGGTGAATCCAGTAACAATGTGGTTAGCCACTTTACTATCACCCTTCTCACCGCACAGATGTGTCCACTCGTATTCTCAATCTGTTCAGTGGGCTCAAAGAAAGAACCATTATTCAGGCCTATTTCTTTGCCAACTCCAAACATCACTGGCATTAAACATTTCAACAAAACCATGCATATGATTTCATTTTCACACTGCCCATATGTTTCTTACCCTCAGAAACACAACAAAATATTTTATTTCTTTAGTTTTTAACCTTTAAGCATTTAAACTTTAAAGTTCTCAGTCTACTTAAAGCAACACAAAAGGTCAAGGAACTTTGCGTGAAAGCCATTTTTGCCCCAAAACCCCATATATATATATATAAAATAAGAAATAAAAAACATAATAATAATAAAAAAGCTTAATTTTGCTGCTTCTTGATTCTGGATTTGATGATGGCATTTGGGAAAAGAAACTAAATGGATCTCTATTTTGTTATTAGTTCTACACTTATTCTAGTGCCTCTTGTCCCTTAGAAACAGCTGCATTTCAAAATATTGGCCAGATGAATACTTTAGAGAATGAGACTATATGTTCACAGTCCCCAATGGGCTTACTGTAATAATTCTGCAATAAAACCACAGGCCCAATTCTTAAACACAGTGCAGTCACAATAAGAAATTTTGTAATAGAGACAATTACAGGGCCATTACAGGCAAATGAATTACATTCTACCAGGTCCGTATGTGTCCTTGCTCTTTTGTGGTATTCACAAAGGCTGCATACACCTATCTGCTTTGTGCTATCTATACTGGCACCCAGTTGTGAAGGTTACATAGCACAGCATTAATCAGAAGCCAGGAAATTCTTCTAAGACACTACAGCAGTGCTCTAGTGATTATCTGCATCCTTGCATTTGTAGCCCAAGTTTGTTTATTGTTACAAGCCACTGTAATAATAGGGTAATAGCCATATATGCTATTTGTGCCTTCTGACTCATTCTCTGTGCATAAGAAATTAAACTATAAGAAGCAGCTAATATTGCTTCTGTTGATGCTAATGTTTAGAATGCTTCTTTTACTGTCAATATTTTGTGGAAGGCCATGTCCATGGTCACCTATGGACCTTGCTGAAATAGTAAGTGACTGATATGATAATCACCTATGTAACGGTGACACTGATGGCCAACTTCCCATATATTCCCTGTTAAGCACATTGCATTGACAGAATGATTGTAGCCTGGTCTCTCTTTTAAGAAGGAAAGTGCAGCACCTTCACTCCTATTTCAGTCTTCTCAAGCATCCTCCTTGAGCTTACAATGACTTGCAGACTTGCTTAACCAAAGGGGTTCTGTCTGTATTTACTAAATCCTTCTGGATGTTACGAATTTGTTCCATTACTTCTGCACTTGCACAATTTTAACCAACCACAACATCCTGTACAATTCCAAAGCTGAACTATAGGTTACATGAAGGAATTTCTAAAGTCCATTTTAAACTTGCCACCAACTACCTACCTTTGACTTCCTCGGTGTTAGTACTGGAGAAGACAATGCATAGTTCCTCCCTTCACTTTCCACTCATGATTTCAAACACTTCTTTTGGATGCTTTGCTAGTCCTCTCTTTTACATGTTGCAGAATCCGAGTCTGCTCCCATATAAAATCTGTTCTGTATGCCTGACCACCTTGTTACCCTCTCTGCAAACAACACTCTTTTGTGGTAAACCCTGCCATGATGGATCACTGTAGCAGCACTGGGAGAAACTATAATAGTATTCACAGGAAATAAAGTAGGCTAGTTTTTCAACTGTGGCTACTCCATACCTAAAACATTTAAAGTAGACCTATTTATGCTTGAGGCTGCTTCTAAAACTTTTTATTCATAGTGAATTACTTAAAGCTAATATTGTTCCACACATCCTACACAGGAATTGAAGAAAAAAATAATCTTCAGAGTATAAAATAAAAGCATATTCTATTTTCAGTAGGTTGTTATTACTTCTCAGTATCAAAAAGCAGTGTTTTAGTGCAACATTAGGAGGTTTAAAACAGCAACCAAATTTCATTAGCTTTTGGCAACACATCATCAGTCAGAATGATGTCACATGCTTATATTTTTAGCACTGCAGTATGTGACTTTTTATGACATGGACATGAATAAATAGCATGTGCATAAGTGAGTAAAAGGTTGTGATGAAACACTAATGATTTGAGCCCAAATAATAATGTCTAATTCTGACAAATTGCAGGAAGTTGCGTAATTGGAAGGTATGAATATCCATTTGAAAAAAAAGGAGGGGCTTAGTCATTCAGTCTAGGAGGTATGGTAATAATCAAGATGTGGTCCAAATAAGTACAATGGTTTATTTATGGAGAGACTTTGAACATAACTGGTTAAATACTTTTTCTGTAGAGAACAGTAAAACCTTTGTAAAATATATATGTATAGGTAGATATATGTGCATTTAAATACAATGCCTTTAAGAGGCTATTATGCTACACTTAGATAAAATATAGGAATGCAAGTTAGTGGGAACTTGAATAAATGAGAACACCACAATAACTAAAAACTGTAATTTCCTAAAAGCTATCTTACTGAGTCATTCTAAATGAATAATTTGTGTGTATATATATATATATGTGGTATATATATGGTAATAGTTGGCAATGAATCACATTTCCTGATAATAATAATATCAAAGATTAAAGAAATGAACCCAGGATCCAACATGCTGGAGTTACCAAACATAATGAATATGTGCCTGCCCAATGTGCTGCTCTAAGTGACTTCGGACAGGTTTATGGGGCAAAAGATATTCACCCAGACCTCCTCTGATGGTAGAACATTCATGGTGCTTGGCCTATAAGCAAGTCTGAACAAAAATATACATTTACATGGCATCAGAAAGAGCAAAGTATTAGCTCTGAGATCTGTTTTTAGAGCTAAGCAAAGGCTATGAAGGGATGAAAATAATTTAAAGTCTTCTATCCTGCCAAGAGGACAGGACTCACACATACTGCCTGATAACCTCTAAAAAGCAAAACATCCATCTATTTCAAAATACTAACTCAAAGAATTCAAACAACACAACCTGGGTTCCAACATGATCTTCCAGCCCCACCAGCAGGTCTGATGAGAACTGCTGGCTATGAGTGATCAGTGAGCAGGACTGGTAACTGCAGCACAAGGTCTAAAATGATCATTTCACTAGAAACTTTCCTGGATTAGGCCCTCGGGAAGTATAGGATGCAATGGATTTAGGCCAGGATCCCACCTACCATTGAGTTTCTGCAGCTTAAAAGAGTCATTTCATGCCAGCTGAGCTCAATACATGCCTGTGAGAGCACACTCAGCCTGTGGCAAATGTAGGACAAAGCATCACCACATCTGACATCTCAGTCAAGGGGCTTAAGTTAATGGTCTTTACCTTGCAGCTATCAATGGCAAATTCATCTGGCTCATCAGCTGAAGCAACAGATGAAGCTGCAGGAACCCTATGAGTAAATTGAACCTGCAGATGCTATATGACGCAGAGTGCCCTCAGCCTCCTTGGTCCTTTATGGAAAACATTGTGACTGCAAAGGAGAAGGCTGCCTGCAAGAGTCAACCAGTGGCTATCACTGGGAAATAAGACAGAAAAACACCACAGTTGTGGATGACACAAGAAAAATGGATAGCCAAAGCATCTGCTTTTCCAGAAGGAATGGAAAAAAGATACTATAAAAAGTGCCAATTTTATATAGAAGAATAAAGCCACCCTCTGGTAATTGTCACAAGATACTAGAAACTGGGAAACCCTTGCCTCTTTTTTTTCAAAGAACACAGAGAAAACCCTAACAGTGATTTTACCAGCCATAAGTACCAGCTGCTTCCATTTTCAGATTAAAAAAATAAATAAAAAAAAGATGGTTTCACTTCAGTTTTGTGATCACTTCTGGGTTTGAGCTTTTATGTAAGCTGTGTGATGCCTTCAAGAAAAGAAGAAGAGAAGCAGGAGCAGCTGGTATCTTGAAAGGAGGAATATGAAAAGACCTGCAGGGCTTTTCTGTAGGCACAATAAAAGCCCCTGAAGGAACGTCTACTCTAACAACAATATCCTTGACTGTCACTTACCACAAGTAAAACTGTCAAAGCTCCACGGTAAGCATTTTTAGGAGCATAGTCTCTTGGCTTCACCTATCATTCTTGTTCTTGCTGAAATAAAGACTGACAAGGCAAGCAAGATTAATTTACTGTTGTTTGTATGGAAGGGCTGTTGTCACAAGACATTAAACAATTAATACACAAATAAACTTCTACAAGCCCAATTTCCCAAGATAAGTTATTAAATAAAGCCACAATGTCAGTTCTACTTGCAGTTTCAAAAAACAAAAGCTCACCAGGAAAATGATGTGAGATACTTTTGTTTTGCAAGAGTACAAGGCTGTTTGGCTTTCTGTTATAACCGTATCAGTACCTGCTAGCAGAAATGTAGGTATAACTGCCAGTAGAGCTGTACATCTTCCAAGTCGCAAAATGACAGCCCTTGTCAACCTCTGTGACAAGCAACCCAGTGAGCAGCCCCCATAGCAGCACATTTGTCATAGCTACACCAAACTTACTCATTCTTTCACAGGAGCCACCCCTATGCTATGTATCGGAAATTTACATCAGACATTGAAACAAGTGGAGGATCCATAACAAAAATGCCCTCGCTTTTCTCACGGCATATATCTTCCATATTTCTTATAAAGTGCAAAGAAAATATTTCACACCTTTCCCCTCTCGAAGGTGGATAGTTTTTGTTTTGTTTTTGTTTTATTCTTGAGGGTGTAAATTTACTAGATTTCACAGCCAAATGAAACTATTATGGTCATCTGATCTGGCATGTGGCACAAGCACATGCTTTGGTTCTTCCAAAAGTGAGGTGTTATAGCCCTGATGTGAAACTTTGAACAACAGAGCTCAGTGTTGTGCCAGAGTTGCAAGTGATTTGCTGAGTTCTTCCAATTAACAGTCAAAATAACAGCATATTTTTTCCAATTGATTTTCAGAAGTACAGAATGCTAGCCAAACATCAATGAAGGAGATAAAGCATATGCCAAGCAAAATATATGCATCCATCTGAAAAGCAATAAAACAATTGATTATTCCACTAACTTTTTCACTTCCTCGAAAAATCTTAAATATTAAAAGAAAAAAAGAAAAAAGAAAAAAAAAACAACCCTAATGCTTGAAGTCTAAGCAAGTTTTGAGGGCAATATATTGCACTTTAAATACAAGTAAATTAAAATATGAGTAGATTACTACTATGCTATAACTACTATACTAAAAAGGGTCAGGGTCAAAATGACAAACAGGACACGCAGGTCTTGAAAAGACATTAAACAAGGGGATTCTAACAAACCATGTTTAAATAGAGCCAAATGCAGGATAATAACCCTAGAAACAAGGAATGCAGATTATCACTAGACCACTGAAGTAGCATTTTGGATCATAGCAAAACAGCAATGTGTTGCCCTTGCAAAAATGCCCAGCTCAAACTTGGTTCTACATAAGTGGCATTGAGGTCAGGCTCAACTTGGTTACCATCTCACCTTCTCATCCTGTGTGGCAAAAAGTCCCAAGCAAATTGAAAACCTCCTTGAGTAAGACAAGAAGGTGTAACATAAACATAAATCCAGTGGATGTCTGTCTTTAGGTAAGTTTAAAATTAAGACAAATACCTTTTTGAAATATGTGTGTTACATATGTATTTCAAGGTTCATTACAAGTACAACTATGCAAAGTATAATCACTTTGCTGTTTGGGCGACCAAACATGATGAACTGAGCCTTTATTTAACTACAAAAGTCATAGTAGTTGGTTGCTCAAGGTCACACAGCAAGCATGTGACAGAGTTGCTTCAGATAACCTGACCTGTAAACAACTTTCTAATTATTTGAGCAGTGAAATAACTTCAGGATGTTCAGAAGTATCTTGGAGGACGTTTTCCATAAGAAAATTATCGAAATCATTTTTCCTCTTCCTGCCATTTTCAGATCTGATACAGAATTTTACATTGCAGCCCCATAGAGCTTGCTCGTGTCATAAAAGAACCATGTATTAGAAAATAAAAAATAAAGACCCATGTTTTTAATTTCTTTAAAATACATTTTCCTCTGCTAACTGCTCAGCATGTTATCTGTACTCTGGTCTGTTATCTGACCATTAGATTGGCACGGACATGTAATGCAAGTGAAATACTTCAGAGCAGGCTACCACAGGACAACGAAGCACCATGCAGATAGACTGGTACTGGAAGCAGAATAGCCAGAACTCAACGCAGGCTTGCCTTAGATATGCTCTACTATCTTGTTAAACATCAGAAAATTCAGCAATAGGGAGTAATTCAAAATTCCTAACGAGTTCTCTTCTTTTGTGTTAAACATGAAGTTCATCACATACTCACTGTTGCAAACCTACAAAGCCAATGCAAGACCCAAACCCTTTACAAATTAATCAGTCTTTTCAGATTGTACTAGTCATAGCAACTTCAAAGCAAAGATTGAATAAATAAACCACTTTCCTCCTATTGGCAAGCAATAATTTTGAGACTTGATAATAAGCCTATATACATTTGTATATTATCTCTCTACCTTGATTAAGAACCTTTCCTCTGGTTTTGACTCTAAAAAGGAAATAGTGCCATTTAGTGGCCAGGTGGATTTACTGCACCTTTTAAACAATGAATATTGTGCACTTGTAGTAATATTAGTGAGAGAATTACAAATGCTAAGTAATACCGTTATTAATATTGTTGTTATTACTTGATGAAATATTGTAAATGTGTTTGGAAGGGAAGGATGATGTTTTATTTAAAGCATGACTTGGAACGTGCACTTAATCTTTTTGTGCCTTGGCTGCCCTGATAAGGAAGAACTCTATGTGCTTTCTCCTGCACCCCACCAAACGATAATCTGGGCTATAAATTTTGTGAATACAAAAGAGGATACTGGGAAATTCTGTAGGTGCTGGCAGGGAGATAACTTGAAAATCTGTTTCAGAGAATAAGCCATTATGTTATAAAACGGCATAAGATGCACAGGAAATAGGAGTAAAACACATTACTGATTTTCACAGGATAACTCCATCTGTAAATAAAAAGTAAATGTCCAAATTCACCTGGAGTTTTCTCTGGATTCATCAAGCTCAGGATTTCTGAACCAAGGTGAACCAGTTAAACAGAAGCAAAAAGATGAAAGCTCAATTCTCAAATTGCACCATTTGTCAAAGCAGATGAAGAGCATTCATGAATATGGAAGACTGGTTGTGCATCTGTGAACGCAGCAGAATCTGGCCTAATGACTATTTAAATAGTGAGAACACATTCACAGCCTTACGTTCCATCTTCCCCTGGGAAATTTTCGATCTTTACTTCAGATGTCATGTCAGAAGCATCCAC